>NW_009698427.1:14075-91050 GCF_000703405.1 Apaloderma vittatum | reverse complement strand
TGCCTCCTGCCCTCTTCAGAGAGCAGCCGCCGGGTTAGCCTTTCTCGGACAAGCTGAGCCATTCGTCTCGCTCCTCTGCTTCCCTGGGCGAAAAGCAAGGCAGAAAGGAGATAAATAAAGCAAGCGGAGGGGTGCTTGTACTTTCTTCCCCAAAGCATTGCGAGGAGAGGAAAACTGGCATGAGGGGAGGGGCCAGTGCTCAGCAAAGATTGAGAGGGCAAAAAATTTTTTCACCCTTAATTTACTGATATAATGGACCTAGAAAGCATAGATTCATTGATCTGGCATAGTAGTGGTGTGCCAGCAGTAAGTGGCAGTGGTTAGAAGATACAGTGTAAGAGTATGAGTGTTAATGTGCACATTCTGGCAGAAGGGAAAAAATAAAAAGAACAAAACAGGTTCAGAATTCAGATAATTTGAATATTAAATCTATGTGCAGAATAATTGCACTGAAGACATGCAAACAAATAAAGTAATAGTGCTGTGCTGTTTAAGTAGAACAAAGCATGTTTCCATTTGGGGCAGTATCTAGCTTTTCCAGCTAATGAAGATATTACTAATGCCAGCTCGACAGCTACAGGAGAAGTACTTTTTTCCCCCACTATCTTTCTGGAGGGGATGAGGCTTTCATGAGAGAAGAATAAGAAAGTGCAAACATCCTTTAAAGCAGTGGGAGTTTTTATTTTGCCAGTAATGACTCGTTTTTACTCAGACTACAGAGGGAAACAGACACTTTTCAGAAAAGTATCTTATAACTCAATTTAGAAAATACACATTCAATTTACTTTACTAGATTTCATTGATTTTCCATTTTCATATTTCCTTCTGTTCTCCATAGTGGACATATTTTTCTCCTGTGTTTATGATTTATTATTGCCCCTACATTCATCAGCAAAAGCTGAATAATTCTCTAAATGAGGGGAAAGAGATGAAGAACATTATTTCCATGAGGCTGTGCTAATCTGCCTGGTTTACATATTACTGCAGCAGGGCCACAAATTAAAACTTTTGGAACTTTGTTTAAGGACAGACGACTGAGGAGAGCAGGGAAACTCAGTACCTCAGTCAATATCATCAGATCCTCCAAGGTAATAGGAGGATCCTAAAAACATTCAAGTTATCCCAGTAAAGCAGGGTAAGAATTGGTGTTTACACTCCAGACTTCCTCTCCAAAGGAAGTCTTGCCATTGTACATCGATCAATATTTTCAAAAACCTGTATATTGGGGCTCATGTAGAAGGAGCTATTGTGCATTAAAGTGGAAGCCTTTAGGCTTCTTTAGACTATATGCGTATCAACCAGCTCCTATTTACTATACCCTGTGGAGAATTGTATGAATGTTCTTATTCAACCTCAGTGTTGGATAAAAAATTCTTCTGCCAGGAATATAACATCCCAGAGTGTGGTGCAAGGATGACTATGCACCAGAAGAGCTCCCTGACCTCTTGCACCAGATTGTATATGGAAAAGTTATCAAACTTCATAGGTGCAAAGACTATGGGTTGTCTATGGAACGGAACAGGTAGAACAGCAGGAGCCATTCCCTTGTGACAAAATTTATGCGGATGAATTTTTTTTTTATGACTGAGTAGCTAGTTTAAATTATACATATTTAAATGCTTTGTTGCTTTAGTTCTGAATTTATTTGGTTTATAAAAGGAGGGGGAAAGCCCTTGCTCTTGCTAGTGAAATTGAATATGATTTTCTGAAACTAGTTTCCTAAGGCTCCATTAAAGATGCAAAATTGTGTAGGTATCAAAAAATAACACTGACTTTAAAGACCATGCACCTTAAAACATGTGTGGCACGATAACTTTACTCTGTTATAAAGGTAACAGCTTTGGTGTTCTTCTTAAGCAAACAGACTTACTAAGAATCATAGAATCCTAGAATCCTAGAATGGCCTAGGCTGGAAGGGACCTTAGAGATCATCTAGTCCAACCTCCCTGTCATGAGCAGGGACGCCACCTTTCGACTAGACCAGGCAACACATGGGGACCGAGGGGGAAACAAACCCGCGACCTTGGTGTTGATCCTTGTTGCCAGTACCGTGCTCAAACCACTGAGCTAACTGGCCCCCGGTTCATAGTAAAGAGAAAGCAAAAGATTCAAATAAATCAGAATCAAGGACTCCTGACACTACCAAGGCCATGCCTTTCCCTTTTATCCCACCCCCAAGTCCATGCTGGTAACTTTAGCCTTGAAAATCACAAAAAGGTTTCTTTGGAAGGTACCAGACTTAACATTAGCCTGACCCTTTTACTTCTGTTTTGAATTAGGTACCTGCCATAAAACAAAATTTTCAGTCAATGTGCTAGGGACAAAGAAGACAGAGGAATTATAGCATCCTGCCCTTCTCTTCAATGAGTAGAGTAACATCTCTGAGGAGGCTAGAGAGCTGAAGACAATAAAGAAAGATAACAGATAGCTTTAATAAACTAAAAATAGTAAACTCAATGTATCTTCTAGCTTCCACAGAACTTTCTGTCTCTGAGATGAGCTCTATCATTACCACCTTCTGCAAACAGCACCTTAGGGACAAGAGCTGCTACATGCTGCAGTGTTTAATACACATCAGCCTTCTTTCACAGGCCTGTTTTTCCATGACTTTGTGAGTTGCCTAGTCACTTGAATTTGCAGAAAGTGACGGCAACAATACTGCCAGTGACAGCAAAGAAGCTGTGACATAACTGCGACATGGGAGTTTCACTCCTACCACAAAGTCCTTGGATGATTTTGGACAGATCATTTAATCCTCCCTTTGCCTTTGTTTTAAGTAATTTTAACTTTAATATAGGTCTCTTACCTATAAGCAATACTGCAATGATTTTGAGGCTCTTAAGTGTAAATTTGAGAAAAGTCAAGCAAGGAGATTTATTTGTCTTGTCAGGAGCCTCCACTGATTTTTGGTAAATGTAAATGGTGAAGGGTTAGAGACCAAAGAAGCAAATTTTCCAAAGCTTTTTTTCAGACATACTGATAACAATGGTTAAAAGACCTAGTGGAGCTTAGGGAGTTGTTTGCTTTTGTTTGATTTTTGGGACTTTTTATCACTTCAGTGGAAAAGACAGAGTTTGAATCTCTTATTCTACCCTGTTGGAAAAAGTAAGTGCTCAGCTTAGCTCTGACACAATCTGATGCCCATCAGGAGATGCAGGAGATCAATCCCACTAGGATTTAAGTTCCTACTTTGCTAGAGCTAAAAGACAGAGCTGCCACTTTCATATTGAAACACTTTGTCTCTATAGCATGCTCACTGCACCATCAGTATGCACATCCAGTTCTTTGTCTTTTACCAAGGAGCACTTTTGGTACCACAGGCAGATATACCAAATAGAATATAAATTTCATTGCTTCCTGCAATACAGTAAGATTTCTATTCTTCTTAAACCTAATGTTTATGGAAATAATTTTTAAGAGCACCTCTTTGTGGAATCCTGCCATCTAACATGATAATAATCCCACACTTGGAAAGCTCTGATACAGTAAATTGTAATACCTCTGCAGATGAAGAATGAAGAATGAAGAATTGCTGAGAAGCCACTAACATCCTGGCCACTCTCAGCACACCAGCAACGTCCAACATTTTTAACCTGAGAGCAAACATATACAACAAGGTATTACGGTCTACAAACCCAGCCACTGCTCTCCTATCCTTCCCAGTTAACAATTCCTTTACGATATAAGAAACCCTGTGCAAATGAAAAAGCAGAAAGGGCAGAACAAGGAATCCAAAACACATATTGGTAAATGTGATAGAAAGCAAACTCTTCTGTGCAGCCACTGCCTAAATGGAGGCAAACATTAAGTAGAGGCTGGAGAGTTTTCCCATGATGTCATGCCTGGTTTTCCCACGTACATCAAAGATGTGAGAAGAAAGATACATTCTTCTTCACACTACAGCTCTGGGCCACTTTGTCAAGGCTTCCTTGCTCTTGGAGCACCTTTCCTGCTTCCATATGGGCTTGCGCTGCCCAGTGGGGTAGCAAATACTAGAGAAAAAAGAGCTGCCCTTGTGCCTCTTTGCTTGCAGTTCTCATCATGTGAATACTAGAGAGACATGCTGAAGCACGGGTGGCAGCTCTTCATAACACGCTTTGGCCATCTCACAGGTTTTGTGGAGGAAATGGCAGGATGGCAACAGAAAAAGTAGCGCAGAAGCTCGTATTTAAATGTCAGAGCTAACAAAGCATTTCATGGGTATAATCAAGAAGTAGCAGTCATCTTACTACTCAGTCACTTCACCGGTCTGTAAGCTAAGCAATGTTGCAGAGTAAATCAATGAAAAGAAAACTATGACAGCAATAGCATTTTTTACAATAAACTGATATTCCAATTTATTTACCTTTATTTTGTGTGATTTCTTGCAAAAGAACAGAAATATAATAATTATAAAATAACTATTGTACAAATATTATCAGAGAACAGAAAGACAAGTGTATATTATGAAGTCTGGATAAACCATGCTTGATTTTATGCCTGCCATAACATCTTAATGGACCCAGATTTTCCTGAAGTTTAACTCAACTGATAATTAATTTAAAAAATTTCTCCACTACTCTCACATCTTTTCTATTCACAATATGCCTGAGGTAGTTTTATCTGCTGTTATCTTTCCTAAGATATTTCACAGGTCTTCTGCTGCATGCTTATCCATTACATCCTTTCCACCAGACACAGACACACATATTAATGTAATGTCTATATGCTTACTAAATATTAACTAAATAATTTGTCCTAGATGCAGAAAATTCTATAGATGGTTTCAAGCACATACATAAACAGTATTGTATAAGCTATAAATTATGGCTTTTGGCAACTGACTGAAAAGCCAGAATAAATAGTATTCTTTCTCTTATATCAAGATTTATAGGTGTGTGATGAATATCAAATACAATGAAATTATTTTATACACCTACTCACTACCACTTGGAGGTCACCTTTAACTGATCTGCATCTGGTTTTGCTTGGGAAGGTGATTAGGTGGGCTACCATAGGAGATGTTAGGGGTATCAAAGCACACAGCCAGTGCAGAGAACCTGGAGAAGTGGACCTGGGAGATAGCAGCTGATCTGGGCAGTGCAGAGGCACCCAGCCAGGGGTATTTTCCCTAGACACCCTGTTAGATTGTTGCAAAATAAGTAGGTGGAGGTGCAGGCTCAAAGTTAGCCTATATAGACAGAAAATGGAAATTTGAGTAGATATATCACAAGCAGCCTTCACCATTATTCATGGTTTCATTTCTGCAGCTACTGGCAGAAATTTCTGATAATTTGCACCATTTTACCTTTAGTTGCCATCCATGTACTTGTAAATCTGGCTGCGCTTGAAGTATTGAAGCTATATCCTTGAATGGTACATCTCACCACACATTCCTCTTTAATGAGTTGGCAGACTTTTCATTTTGAAAAGGATCATAACATATAGGCATAAAATAATTTTATTTTGGAATTAGAAATGTCCATGGTTAATTGTTACTTAGAAACAAATATTGCGTTTTAAATTACAATCCATATTAATTTAAATTGACTTTGAAGTGTAGGCAAGCTGTTAATTCTGTAACCTCTACAGCATACGACAGAAATGAGGCTGCTCAAACACTCAGATTTCTGTTTATGGTAAAAGTGTGTCTGCATTTTAGCCATTAAGTTCCTAGCACTTCTTAGCTTCATGTTAATACTTTTTCAGTTTTGTCCTGTAACCTCATTTTTTCTATCCTTTCCAGCACAGATTCCAACTTTATTGAGTTATGTTACTGTAATATTTTCCTATAGGAAAAAGAGAAACATTTTCTAGTCCTTATTATCTGGTCAATAAAATGCAGAAAACATATGAAACTTCATAGAATCACAGAATCACTGAATCACTGAATCACTGAATCATTGAGTCACAGAAGGTTAGGGGTTGGAAGGGACTTTGAAAGATCATCTACTCCAACCTCCCTGCCAAAACAGGATCACCTAGAGTAGGTCACACAGGAACGCATCCAGGCGGGTTTTGAATGTCTCCAGAGAAGGAGACTCCACAACCTCCCTGGGCAGCCTGTGCCAGTGCTCTGTCACCCTTACAGTGAAAAAGCTTTTCCTAATGTTCTTGTGGAACAATATGCTCTAGCTTGCACCCGTTGACCCTTGTCCTGTCATTGCGCATCACTGAAAAGAGCCTGGCTCCGTCCTCCTAACACTCACCCTTTACATATTTGTAAACATTCATGAGGTCACCCCTCAGCCTCCTCTTCTCCAAGCTAAAGAGACCCAGCTCCTTCAGCCTTTCCTCATAAGGGAGATGTTCCACTCCCTTCATCATCTTTGTGGCTCTGCGCTGGATTGTTTCAAGCAGTTCCCTGTCTCTCTTGAGCTGAGGGGCCCAGAACTGGACACAATATTCCAAATGTGGCCTCACCAGGACAGAGTAGAGGGGGAGGAGAACTTTTCTCGACCTAGTCACACCCTTTCTAACATACCCCAGGATGCAATTGGCCTTCTTGGCCACGAGGGCACATTGTTGGCTCATGGTCATCCTGCTGTCCACCTCAACCCACTGCTCTTCAACAGGTCATTCCCCAACCTATACTTGTACATGGATTTTTTCTTTCTCAGATGCAACACTTGCCCTTTTTGTATTTTATTTAATTTTTCCCCACTCTCCAGCTTGTCCAGGTCTCACTGAATGGCAGCACAGTCCTCTGGTGTGTCAGCCACTCCTCCCCGTCTTGTGTCATCAGCAAACTTTCTGACAGTGCACTCTGTTCCCTCATCCAGGTCCTTGATGAATATATTGAACAGTACTGAGCCCAGTACCAACCCCTCAGGGACTCCACTAGATACAGGCCGCCAGCTAGACTCCACCTCATTGACCACAACTCTCTGACTTCTTTTCTTCAACCACTTCACAATCAATCTCACTACTTGATCATCCAGACCACACTTCCTCATTTTAGCTATGACGATTCTGTGGGAGATGGTGTCAAATGCTTTACTGAAATCCAGATAGAGCACATAGAGCACATCCACCGCACTGCAATCCACCAGGTTACGTCCTATTCCCCACAACTTACCAAAGACGATGGAGAGTGGCCTAGCAATGACTTCCGCCAGCTCCCTCAGCACCCATGGATGCATTCCATCAGGGCCCATGGATTTATGTATGTTCATGTGTTCAAATTGATCCTTAACCCAGTTCTCATCAAACAAGGCAAACTCCTCCCTTATCCTGACTTCCTCTGGGGCCTCAGGGCCCTCTGGCTCCTGAGGACAGTCTACCAACAGTATAGACTCTGCTTTCTCTGTATCGTCTGTCACCAGGACACCCACCTCATTCAACAGTGGGCCTACATTGCCTCGAGTGTTATCTTTGTCTACAGTGTATTTAAAGAAGCCCTTTCTGTTGTCCTTGACCTTCCTCGCAAGATTGAATTCCAAGGAGTCCTTAGCTTTCCTAGTTGCCTCCCTACTTCCTCTGACCACAGTCTTCTATCCCTCTCAAGTGGCCACCCTTCCTTCCATGATCTATAGATCATCTATCTGTAGACTCTTCTTCAACTTGAGCTCATGAAAGGGAGTAATTTACCCTGATGATTAAGCATTTCAACAAAACCCTACACAGCAACTACCTTGCAATAGGGTACTTCTTTTCATTTGCTGCAGGCAGATGCAATATTAACAAGAGCATCTTTCTCATCTCAGCTCACAGTCCTCCAGAACTAGAAAGCCGTTTCATATCCCTCGATAGTGGCAAAGAATTAGAGAAATCTCTAATGCCTTCTTTTATGCAGTTATAAAGACCCAAGAAAACCAAACAGTATTTTCCACATGTACCACTTATCCTCACGCATCCCTCACACCAGCTTTACCCTTCTTCCAAATGCAAAGGCTTTACCCTAGAGAAGATACCATCTCTGATGATTAAGCCTCCTGCAGCCACTTGGCTTAGACTGGGAGGATTGAGCACATTTGGTGTTTCATTACTAATAAACCTGCTTTCCTGAGAATTCCCTTCCACCAAATTTTTATTGTCCTCAGCATGCATCACTGCAGACAGCTGAACCCTTGCTGCCCTTAGTACCTACCCCAGCTGCTTAGTTAGCTGTGTACCGGTATTCATGTCAGTCTGAGGAACTAATCTGGCCACCCAGTACTTATCATTAAAGCTGTCTGTCAGTGAATGGTTCAGTCACCCAAACTGAAAAGACCATGCTGGGACACCCTCACATTCACATGAAAACATTCCAGTCTCTGATGGCCCAGATCAGGTAGACAGAGCAGGCAGCATCAGCAGAAAGATTGTCAGATCAGTTTAACACAAACAGGTATTCTAGCAACTAATAGCAAGAAGTCCTTCAAAAATAGCTAAAACTAGGCTTATTACCCAGGTGCTATGAATTAGCTAACTGTGTATTTGAACTTTTATTAGGAAGTCCTTCACAGAGGTTTCAGACTTACTGGAAAATAAAGCTTGCGTAAGAGTTTTAAGTATTGTTTCCTCACACATTTTGAGCAGCAATGCCTTCTGCCAGGCAGTGGGAAGACGAATTACTGGGCTGCTGATCCTCTGCATCCTCAAATCAATTTGTGTTTCTCTTTTAAAGAATAACACAAGGAAACATGTAAGGTTGGGGTCTTCATGAGATTAAACAAAATGGGAATGGCAAAAGCTAGACTACGTTGTGCAACAAAAGGTATTATTCAGAGCCACAGTTTTCAAACACAGATAATTGAGTCCTGTGGTCTACTTTAAAATACACCTTCATACTGACAACCTTAATCAAGTCTATTTTAGAAATTTCATATAATCATAGAATTGTCAGGGTTAGAAGGGACCTTAAAGATCATCTAGCTCGAATCCCCCTGTCATGGGCAGGGACATCGCCCACTAGATCAGGCTGCTCAGAGCCCCATCCAGCCTGGTCTTAAAAACTTCCAGGGATGGGGCTTCCGCCACCTCTCCGGGCAACTACTTCCAGTGTCTCACCACCCTCATGGTGAAGAACTTCTTTCTAACGTCCAATCTAAACTGACCCATCTCTAGCTTCAGTCCATTCCCCCTAGTCCTATCACTACCCAACATCCTAAAAATCCCCTCACCAGGTTTCTTGTAGGCCCCCTTGAGATACTGGAAGGCCACAATAAGGTCTCCTCGGAGCCTTCTTTTCTCCAGACTGAACAGCCCCAACTCGCTCAGTCTGTCTTCACACGAGAGGTGCTCCAGCCCTCTGCTTTGATTTATTTTTAAAGTCACATACCAAGTCCACATATGCTCTTGTTACACCCTGGGCTCACAGACACCTTCAATTCAATACCTACATTTTCACTGGGACAACTATAAGTACATCTGGACAGCAATCAAACTCTGGATGGTGTGATATATGTGTTTTCTATAGCGTCTGTTGTATTTATTACGTATTTACATTCAGCAGCACACTGGGGACAAAATCAAAGTTTGGGGCCTTTTAGATTGATCACTGGTCAAAGCTGTAGGAAAAGTAGTTAATGCCCTCCAGAGACAGTAATCTAGTTTCCTGCCCAGACACAACAGATGGGTAACACAAAAAGTGCCAGATGAGGGCAACAGTAAGAAGACCATCAATTTTATCAAATAATCTGTAGTCTCAATTTGCACTTGGTTAACCACTTCTGGGAATGCCATTTGAAGCCACCAAGGCAGATACTCATGAAAATTATAGAAATGGTCTGCACTGACTTGCTAAAAATCCATCTAGCTCTGACAGAAGACTCAAGCCTATCAAGCATGTGTATCAACATTAAATATTACATTCTTTCATAGTGTCTTACCTTACAGGCAACTTTTTACTGGAGTCTGATATTGAATATAAATGATACATTTCTGAAGTCCCATAACTCTAGATAATTGGGAAATTACTGAAGAAAAATTGCTCAAGAGGAAACTAATTTTTTTCTTGGAAAGAAGAAAAAACTCTGCTTGTTTTTTTTTAAAATCCCTTTTGTTGTTGTTGTTGTTAAAGGATTTTAACCCCTTTCCTGCTCAGATGTAAAACATAGCTTAGTTCCTTACTCAAAAGAAAGCACAAAAATTAGGAAATCAGAAGCTAAATCCTCATTATTATTGTTACATTGCATCACTCTTGTTTCACAGTTTTTAAAGTAATTAAATCAGTTAATTTGAAAAGCAATTTCTCATACTCCAAATATGCTTGCCCCAACTTTATTACTTTGGGAGAGGATTTTAAATGTTTATGAACTCTTCTACTAAGTGATCAGTAACAATTGTCCCCTACTCATATAGTTCTAAAATGTTAAACTAGACAGCAGAGTGGAACTGGAATATAAAACTGCATTGCAGAAGAAACTGTCTTTTTTGGCAGAGCACAACTGTAGCACTACTCATGACAGACCAACTACTCGTTTATTTAAGGAGACAAGGTGCCCATGCTTTTCGACATCTCCAGAGGGAATACATGTAACTATTCAGACACAGTGAGAGTGAAATCCACAGAAGCAGGAAAACATAGCTAAAGAAAATAGGATTATTTTTCTTAAAAGTACCACTCAGTTTTGCTATTGGTCTCCACAATAGCCTTTAAGCATGCACTTTGTAACACTAGACTGTACTCATGGCTCTGCTATTGCTGCTAAAAAACTAGCAACTCACATCAACATTAAATGGACAGATCCCACTGTCAATATAGAGCTGCTGGAAGGCTTTTCCGGAGGAGCTTTTCTGGCATATCTAGCAAGTTGCCAGGTCCATGTCTTCATTGTGGATATCCAACAGGTATAACATGTTATTTTTAAAGCACTCTATTATTTGAGTCTCTTGATTTGTACAGTTCTAGTAATTCTACTCCTACTTTTGAATCCTTATTAGCAATATTTCCAAGTCAAAAGGCAGTACATATATGTTGTATTTTAGGCCCTTTATCTATGACTGGAACCTAAAAAAAAAAAATTCAGAGAACAATTTCCCAATGTAGTAATCCTATGTTATATTTCATCAAACAATGGTGATGCTGGCAGCCTTAACAAACAACAGATTCTCTCCAGGACTGTATGATTTCACCCTCTCTTTCATATTTTTAGCACTTTCTTAATATGCTAGGTCAGGATTTTGGCTTTGTGATTTACACCTTAGTCCCAGAAGGCAAACAAACAGACTCTTTCTGATTTGTCGGCACTAGACTTTATGCCTCTATTGTGTTATGCATAAGGTACCTGTTATATTTAGGACACAAGTAATGAATTATTTTTCAGACCCATAGAATCACAGAATCATAGAACAATTCAGGTTGTAAAAGACCCTTGGGATCATCAAGTCCAACCATTGACCCTACACTACAAGGTCACCCCTAAACCATATCATCCAACACCACATCTAAACGACACTTGAACACATCCAGGGATGGCGACTCAACCACCTCCCTAGTCGTGAAAAAGACTTTCCTTAACAGAACAGAGCATCTATGGATATGATTTATGTATCATTTTATTACAGCTGTTAGGCTAATTTAGAGGACAAAAAAAAATGAACACTGACTACTGAAGCTGGACAAACATTACCAAGTTAGGAATTCTTGGAACAACGGCCTTCCTGAAAAAAATAATGAACAAATACAAATACAAATACACAAATATTTGCATCAACATCTTTGAAACTGTTTGTCAAATTTATTTTATATTTGATTCAAACTTTAAACAAGTCATGGGACTATGTTTTCATATGTAAAGTTTTTAATAACGTTTAATAACGTTAATAACGTTTTAGTTAACATGATATTTCCATGAAAAGAACTGCACAAATTCTCGATACAGTCTGGTTTTCCACCACAAATCATGCAACAAACAGGAGATTAACCTTTACTTGTACTCTTGGAAGAAAGGTGATTTTCTAAATAATTATTAATATTTTGTGCTTATTCTGTGGAAATCCTCCATTTATCCTCTTTAAAGGTTTGTTTTGGTTTATTTTGTTTTACTTTTTAAGACACAGTCAGTTTGAGAGCTTTAAACTAGCACCTCCTCTGTTTGGTGTTCTATAAAAATTGACAGATCAAAAGCGTTAAGGATCATTTGTTTAGTATACTTCTATTTTATTACAATGAATTATTCTCAGCAATTTATTGTCCTAATTTTTTTAGTCACAGTTTTTACCACAGACTTATAAGTTTCTGGTTTATAATCACTGGTAATAGAAATATGAGGGCATTGCCTCTTGCACTAGTGATGTAGTAGACAAGGGGAGCAAAATATATGATGCTGGAAGATATCTACTGACTTGAAAGTTCCATGAATTATTTAGCTTATCCAGCTACATGTTATAATTACTGCACCCAGTTTAACTACTGGAAGAGAAATATGCCAGCTGAAATATCTTCAGACTTGAAAGCACTGCCGGACCTATACTAGAAAAAAAAAGTCTAAATTTCTAACTGCTGGGAAACAACGTACAGATTTCACTTCAGGCATATTTGGTACAAGGAGGAGTCAAACAGGTAAGAGAAACGCCCAGGGCTCTCATCAGCCATTTTGTCATCCACATAAACCTCAGTGTTTAAAAATATTTTTATGATGAACAGGAAGAAAAAGAAACTGCATTTATGTGCAGAGTAACCCATAATGACCCTAGTTATATACTATATCTTTTTTTTTTGAAAAATCTACTTTCATGTACTAAAAATAAATTGTCAGACTCATGACATATTTATAAAGAAAGCCTTTTCATGTGTGTATCCATGACAACCTAGATTTATATTCTGAGCTCCAGAAAGTTGTTACAGAACAGCTTACATAAATTACTTTAAGGAATGTAACATAATAAGATGGTTTGCTATCTGAGGTATTTTATTTGGCAACATATGTAATATTTTGACTATATTGAAGCATATAGTAAAACAAAAGCATTATGCACTGGTTTGAAACCAGTCTTCTCATGAAGCAAACATATTTTGAATACAAGGAAAATGTAGAAGCTCTTTACGACAAAGCACAATGGAAACTGAAAAATCTCTAAAGATTTAGTAATTGAATATTAGTATGCTATAGCTGGGAAAGCAAAGAAACATAACAGAAATGTGAAGCATACACTGCCTGAAAAAAATAAAACTCCTTTCATTTACACTTGTATGCTGCCTACTGGGATTCCATCTGGACTGCTTTGGGCACAGACAACCTGATTTTTTTTTTCTCTCTTAACTAGGGAAAAAGGTCTTCTTTCACTATACTGAATATTATTAAACTGTATTTCTGCTATGCATATATTCTTTTTGCATTTGACTTGGGAAGCGTAGTATATTATTTATATAACAGATTAACATAACAGATAATTTCCAAGTACAAAACGGAAGCAGTGAGGAGGTAGTTCATGATATTTTCCAAAATGAATTTTCATTGATTTCCCTAGCATTTTGTTGTCAAATAAATGTATTATCTACACTGGAAAGAGACTTCAAGGGAGAAGATATACAATAATGTTAGTAACTCTTTAATATGCTTCTAAGAATTCAAGTCCTGTTAACAACAACTACAGCCTCTATGAAAACTGTTCTGTGCAGAGCCCACTGCTGTGGACTGTGAGCCAGGAACGCAAAAATGCAGAAAAGCTCATAATGGAGTCTTCCCTTGAACTCCCTGTTGAGATTAAAAAAACTTTGACACCAGCTCTGTAATGCTTGGGTGACACACAGCTAGGCAGCCTGATGCTGGTGCTGGGTGGATTCATTATTTCTAGACCCACACAGTGACCTCCCGGATTCTGTTCATGGAGGATCCCCCAGTGGAGAAATACCTAGCTGAGGGCTGCCCAACAAGATTGAAGTGAAATTCAATACCTCCATCAAATGCAGCAATACAAAGTTGCTCTGCAAGCCTCATACACAGGCTTCAAGGACTGCAAACCACAAGCTATGCTTTGCAAACCTCTCTTATGACCACAGAAAAATAACAGAGGTTAGGCTGAGACTGAGATGACTAGAGCTTTGCAGCTCATGCTCCTGAAGCAGAACCAGCAGGTGAGAGGGTTGTTCACCTTGCATGTGTCCCCAAGCTAGACAACTGTGGCCTTTTGTGGCTGGTTGTCCTCTCCCTCATTTTCTGATGGGTGGGAAATGTTAACTCTATGGTTTTGACTTCTTATCTGGAACAGTGGCCTAGATGTACAACATAAAAGCCAAGGGGGTCTTGGCAGCCCCTTTGTTTTGGTTTTTTCCTATCTATGTTAGGACAACCTGAGGACTAATTTTCTGCATAAGCCAAAAGTCATTTTAGTCACTTTTATAAACACCTGTGGTCACATTTCATGTAATTCAGTATTACTGTAAGAACCTTAAGAAGGCAAAGATACTACTTTTATGGGAAGGATTCTGTACCAAAACATCATTATGAACATATAAAACAGTGACTGAATTTCTTTTCCTTGGCATATTAGAGTACATTAATTTCTACAGCCCAGTACTTAATTTTCTTCAATGAAACATCATTTATTGGCACTACTCAACACTTTCCAGCTAATAGAATACAAAGTCGAGTCTGCCTTTGTCTCCATTCTGTTCTCCAGGAAGCAAACCAGAAAATGTGCAGCAGCAATAAAATCCCTTAAGAGCCATCAGCATTAATAATCTCTCCAGAATTTTTTGTGATAATAATGTGCAAATATGTGATAGGTCCCATGGTGTATAACAGAAGACACAGATTTTCCAGAGTGTGATACTGCATTTCAACTATAAGTCTGGAGAATGCTGTTACTTCATACATGTGCTAGAAGACAATATCAAGAATCCTATGACCTGCCTGCCCCAATTTGAATGAACTAGACACCTGTACCAGTAGGGAAAAGGCCATCCTTTCTAAAGAGCCTGTATCAAAATCCAAGGCATCTCAAAGTCAATGTAAAAATATGTAAAAGTATGTGAATTTGTCTTATTAGTCAGATATAAACATATCTAGTAAATAAACTACAGTGCTAAAAAGATTCCCATTGCTAGGTGTTTGGTAACTACCCTACTAGAGAAAACATTTAGAAGATGTTTATGCAACTTTTATTCTTCATAGTTTAGATGCAAAGTTTAACATAATTGGTTAAACAATCTGCTCCTCTTGTACCCAATGGCATTCCAGGGAAATTAATTTATGGCCCATTAAATATATCACCTAACATATGCGCATCAAGCAGCACAGTTGATGAATATTGTTTTTGTGCAAATAGCAGTGGCTCAGGGACCATCACATGTAAATACTTTTGAGGGTTAAAAACTAAAACCGATGCCATGCCATGCAAATGTGATGCTACATAAAATTCTGTGCAATTTAAATGCATCAACTGAAACTATTAAGCAAGTTTATCTCACGAGTTTCCTCTGATCTTGATTAAAGAGCATGTCAAGAAATTTTAAATGGAGGACTGGAAAATTAGTGCTTTATACCAACATTTAGATACCATGAAGTTACAGGTATATCTCTTGTCTACACAGCAAACAAGTTTTCTTTTGATGTTTGAATAACGAGAAAAAATTACCTTGAAAGTGACAATTTTTCGAAGACCACTTTAAAATACAGTTCCTGTCTAACAGCTCTTATGAAGCAAACTTGAACAATGTCCATGACAAGAGCTGGCCACAATGAAATGTAAAAAGGATGTAAGTGTTATTAGTACAAGTTTCATCATCATCATGGCTGGACTTTGTGAACAAAGATATGGGAAGGGCTCTACCCACACTTGCTACAAATGCGCTGATGGCTAAAAAGGCCGAGTTCAGACCCCAGTCTTCTGCCTTGGTACTGCTTTTCTATGTTCATTTGAGTTGAAAAGATCAGCTCTGTGAAGTTATATCTGAATATACTTGAAATTCCACTAAGCAACTCTAATTACAGAAGACAAAAAGACCTTTTTCAAGCATAGCACTGCACACATTAGCTTGTGTTTTTAAGCATTTAAAATACATTTCACAAAAGCAAATGGAATATTGCTAAATTATATATTTTGGAATATTATTAAGCACACCTTTCAGGAACAATATTAAACTAATATATATAATTAGAATTGACAGAATAAAAAAATAAATTATTAATACCTTGAAAAATGTCATGTCTCTATTTGATTAACTGTCTAAACTATCTGATCAACTAATAGTGGAAAAAACCCTAAAACTCTTCAAATTCATTATTTTTTTTGATGACCAACTGATCCTCCAAAATACTCACTCACAGTTATGACTGAGCAGAAATTGAGTGCACCCCAAATACCTGAGCATTGCATACTTAACACAGGCACAGCCAATTCCCTCAGGACTTCGGCATGCATCTCATCAGGTGACATAAGCTTGTGTACATTCAGGTTCCTCAGGCGGTCACAAACCTTGTCTTCACTACAGTGGGAGGGACTTTGCCCCCCTGGTCCATGTCTTGTTATCCTTCAGTTCAGGAGGTGTGAGGTAGGAGTTTCCCTGTGAATACGGAGGCAAAAATGCTGTTGAGAACCTCAGCCACCTTCTCATCTGTTGTTACTAGTTTGCCATTTTTGCTCATCAGGGGAGGTACATTTTCTTTAACCTGCCTTTTCTGGTTGGTATATCTGTAGAAGACCTTCTTGTTATCCTTCACATCCCTTGCCAAGTACAGCTCCAGTTGTGCCTTGGTCTTCCTGACCTCATCCCTACACAACCGAGGAGCATCCCTATACTCTTCCCAGAATATCTGTCCTTGCTTGAACTGCCTGTGTAGTTTCTTCTTGCCTTTTAGTTGGACCAGCAGGTCTTGACTCAGCCATGCTGCTCTCTTCCCTTCCTTGCTTGATTTCTTACATCTGAAGATGGTGAGGTCTTGCACTCTATGGAAAATGTCCTTAGAGATCTGCCAGCTCTGTTATGCTCCCTTGGCTCTGAGGATGGTTTCCCAGGAGGTTCTGTTGATTAACTCCCTGAAGAGCTGGAAGTTTGTTTTCCTGAAATTCAGGGTCTTGACTATGCTTTCAGAGAGAAGATAAGGTTATAACAGAAAGCAAACAAATTTTCACCATGGATAGAAGAAGGGGGTTTCTCATGTTGGAATCTGAGGAAATCTTTCTGCCTTTAAAGTGAAGCTAAATGAAATAGAAAATGCATTGACAAAATTAACACTATAACACTAGGGACAGTTCATCTGGCTTGAAATTGCATGTCATAAAAATTAGAAGGTGTCAAATCTGGTGGCAAAATTTTTACAGGGTTCAGGCAAAGATTCAGGGAAGAAAAGGTCAGAAAGCCTCACACATTTGTGAGACAAAGCAGTCTAAAACAGAATCAGTGGAAACAGATACAGTAAACCCATCAACAATGTAAAGAAAAGACATTCCCTGCAAACACAAAAGTTCTCTAGGTTATTTGATGTGCACATGGATGAAGAAAGTGGGGTTGATAAAGCTTATCTGAGACCTCAAAATGCACTTGAGAGATATTTCATATTACAAATCCTTAGAGAAACTAAACCAGAAAAGTTTAAATGGAAAACTAGCAGCTAAACACTATTGGAAGCAAAGAACGGAGTTAAGGCCAAGGTTTTGTGCTAGAGAAAACAACAATGTTCTACAGTGTGTTTTGGTCTCATGCTAGTCATCAGATTTATGAATGCCCTAGAAAAGTTAAAAGTAGAGAGTGACGAAGTTTACTGGCATTTTTTCTTATGCAACAAAAATAAAGATGATGGCCTAACGTAAAGAAAGGCAGAAGGACCTTTCAAGACTGAATTACTGATAAAATTATGGACTTCCATGCAGATAAAGTAATGCGTACCAAAAAAATCTCAATCCTAATTTTATATACCTAACGATAGTCTCTGAGGTGGCTTGTACTGCTTAAAAATGAGATATCAGGACTGTAATAGATAGTTCCATGAAAAGCTCAGAAGAGATTTAAAAAATAAAAAACAAAATCAGATGCTAGGATTTATTAGGAAAGGGAAAAGGTTAACAGTATAATGATATTTTCTACTATGTTATTCCACAGTGAATTCAATCTTCAGTGTTGTGTAGGGTTTGATTCTTCATCTTAAAACAATATATAGACTAGAAAAGTTCTGAGAAAGGTGACATTGATAATTTTAAATATAAAGGGGAATGATTAGGCTGACAAGGAGGCCTGGGAAAGAGATAATCAGAACAAGTATGACAGACATAAAAATGCCAGTGGAATGGCAAAAGGCAACACAAAACAACTATTCAGGTTTTTTCTTTACAATAACTAAGAGAAAATAAAAAAACCTAGCTGGTATAGAATAAACCAAAAACCTGCTTCTCTGCACAGCCTGCACTTAGTGTGGAATGCTTCATCCCAGGACATCACAGATACAAAGTCAGTAGGCTATCAGAAGATATTTAAAAAATTCATGGGGGAAAGAGAAAGTGCATATATGTATGTTAAATACAGAGAGATCACATCTAGGTCTGAATGGCTTTGCGCAAAAATGCTGGAGGCTGGAGAGTGTCCTTAGTAAATCTGACTGTATGTTTATCCTGTTCCCAGTCTTCCCTAATGGTCCATGTCAGAGACAGACAAATGATGTGGGTGGACCTTGAGACTGACAAAGAAGAGGCTGTTCTTAGCTGTGATGTAACAACCTTTATAAACAAATATTTCAGGATACACAACCTTAACTGCTGTACAAACTTGCCTTTAAAATGTCTAGAAATTTCTAGCCATATAATTATTTAAGCAATAAATTACCCTCCCCCAAGTAGTATGCTTATTTAAAAGAATAAAAATGAAGGAGGCTTGAAAGCTTTTTGCCTACAGAGGGAATTAAATATTTTCCAACTCCTTCTCTCCCACTGTTTGATGGAACTGTAGTTACAATGACGTTATAAATTAAAAGAAGTGGGAAACTGTTGCACCCAAAGCAGAAGGTTAAGCAACACTATGCAGTAGTAAAAACACCTCCAACACCTCTTACAGTTAAGCTGTAAAATTTACAGTGGCCAGTGGCATTATATTTCATTTGCAAGTTGTGTAACAGCAAGCTTAAAACAAATTTAATGCCAAATTTCTCAGCATTTTTCAAGTTTTTGCACTATTACTGCTTGGCTTTCTCTGTTTTATTCCCCTAACATATGAGTATTTGTGAATAAGGCAACACAATAGCTTTGAAAAATAAGAATGTAACACACATGTGAGATTGCTATGGCAGGAAAACAAGTAGTGGCTGATTATCAGAGCACTAAGAAAAATGAACTGCAATACATGCCTGTACTGTAATAAATCTTCCTAGCTCTTAGGAAAATCATATGGTATCTGTAAAAATGTTTACTCACATTCTTTGCATTTGTAGTTAATAGAAATTTTAGATTAGCACAGCCCCATGTTACAACTACCACACAACTCAGTATAATTCCAAGAATATCATTCTTAGGCATACTCTTTTTTTCTTTTTTTTTTCTTTTTTCTTTTTTCTTTTTACTTTTTTCTTTTTCTTTTTTCTTTTTTCTTTTTTTTTTCTTTTTTCTTTCATTATTACTGACATAAATTCTTTTTCCCATAACACCTCCCTGTTGCCATATATCAAGGACAAATTGTCCAATTAATTAATGCTGCAATGTGTTCATATCAAAATAATATGACTGTGCTAAATAATCAGCTTGATTACACACTGTCTTCCAACTCTGTATCTTAAGCATGCATCTTTAAATAATGCTAGCATAAGTGTGAAGTCTACAAACTCCACAATATTCTGAGATTACTGTGATGCAGTCCATCAAATCTAAAGGATGACAACTGAAAAATGGATTTTTTTCTACAAAATCACATATTGGCATTACAAATTACATGGAGACTACACTGATGTGAGTACAAATATGAAGATCATCAGAACAGAAAGACAGTCAAACCAAAGTATCATGTATCCAACATTTGCTAAAGGCAGCACCTATGGAAGAGTGTAGGAATAGGACAAATGCACACATATAATGGTGAGAGGTGATACCTCTGGGTAACACCCATACATTTACAGCCTCCATTACAGCCCTGAGGTGGTTTTTAATTCCTTAGCAACCCTGAAGGTGACTTCTGTTTTGTGAATGTTGTCCAGTCCCACCAAACTCATTTAGCCTTTCTGTATCAACAGCACCGTCCAGAAGAGAATCCTGGAAACACTTATGCAATTATCCCCAAGATCTGACCCAGGGGTCAGTTGTTCTGGAGAAAAATGCCCAAAACTTTATTGTGAAGTTTAATAAGTTCAAATGAACGATGTAGAAAAGCCTTACTTTTACACAGGCATGTCTTTATATTAAATATCATTCAGCATGTATGTATTATCTTAACTTTTAGCATCACAAATATTTGAAGAGCTTAATTTCAACTAAAAATGGAATCTAAAAAAAAAACAGTGCAAACCCAGAGATAATTTGTTGCTAATTGTAAGATACCTTGTGAAAGGGAAGTTCTGCAGAAAAAAATGTTTTCTTCTTTTTAATTCAGTTAAGAAGAATTTACAACAGCTTACCGTATATCCACAGATGATTATGTGGTTTCAGAACACAACCAAAAAGAAGATTATGTGGTTTCAGAACACAACCAAAGGCTGAACCTAAAGCTTATTGAAGGTGGCATTGGAAAAGACTTACAAGGAGCAACACAGTTCAGTGTATCTGCAATTAGCTATCCGTCTACATCTGCAGTTTGGAAGGAAAGCACTTTTACAGTTTGCCCAGGTTGCCTTTAGTAGCTTATGACATCTGTCTTAATTTGACAAGCTGACATGGTAAAAATCAAGCTTCTAATGTTTGTGGGGATATTACAATTTACAGACATCGTGTTGCACAACATAATTTCTGTGTGTAAGGCATCACTCTCCTTTGTCAAACAGCTAGACAACTATCATAGCACTGACTTGTTTAAAATAAACATACTGTAAAGTCTGTCATTATTAACAGAATACAAATTAGAACTAAAATAATTGGTATATAAGAGTGTGAAAGAAGCATGCTAATGTGTACGTCCAAAGTTGATAGTACAATTGTGGCTTTTGAAAGCCTCATACAAGATCAGAGGAGGCCATATAGACTGCATCCACTGGAGAGCTTAAAACGGTGCAGAACGTGGCAATACATCTTGCTGCCAGTGTGTCTCTGAGAGACAGCATATAGCACCTTTGTTCTGATCTCCAGGAGTCTCCTGGTGCTATCTGGATGGACTTTAAGACTGTCACCAGAAAACCGGAATAGCTTTATACTTCACTATTTAAGAGAATGCTTCTTTCTCCATGCCATATTACCGTAGCTATCATTTGCAGAAACCTTTGTATTTCTTCCCCACTTCATAAAGAATGCTGCTGGAAGGAGGTGCTACAGAAAGGGATCTTTGCCTTAGAGCATGGTGCACCACACCAGAAAGGACCTTTTGATTCACTGAGTCTGTTCTGCTGCTGTCAGAGGTCTGTAACTCCTTTCTTTAATGGAGAAGCTTGCCTTTATCAGTACCAAACATAGGCCATCCAAACATACTGCATTGACACTGTCAGATGGATAAGGCAGGTGAGAAAGCCTGTGTTACAGGACTTGAAAGCTTTTTAAGTTTTGAGATTAATGATTACCTGACCTACAGTAAGATGAAAGCACTGCTACTTGAGCAAGACAAACCTTCCTAAGACTTCATGGTATCTTATTTGATATTAAAGGGGGGGTATGGTGTGTGCACACACTGCATAGCTATGTGAGAGTACCACACAGAACTGAGTGAATGGGATGCCACAGGACAACCCCAATCTGTTGTACTATCCTACAGCTTCTCCTCAGCTCCTTCCTTCTAGATCAGTGTTGACACAGCAAAGCAAAACAGAAACTCAGAAGTTATTTGTGGGAACTAACAAGTATGCCTGAACCAAGAAAAACATTATTCTCTCCCACATAATTCTCTACCTCAACATTCATAGAATTCTAGAACACAGAATACCTGAAGTTGGAAGGGACCCATAAGGATCATTGAGTACAACAACCTGCTACTTGCAGGACTATGAAAAACTAAATCATTAGTTAGTGTCATCCAGATACTCCTTATTTTCTGTTTCTATTAGATTGCAACTACAGAAACACTGGAGCTGCACCAGCACAAAACTAAGACTGGGAGAATAAAGGACTGCCTGCTGTAGGAGAAGGTCACGTTCAAAATTATCTAAGGAATCTGAAAGTGTACTAATCCATGCGACCTGAGTTAAGGGAACAGGCCAATGAAGTTGCTAAGCCAATATCCATAATATTTGAGAAGTCACAGAAGTCCAGTGAAGTTCCTCCTGACTGGAAAAGGCACACCTGGGAAACTACAGGCCAGTCAGTCTCACCTCTGTGCCTGGCAAGAACATGGAGTGGATCCTCCTGGAAACTAAGCTAGGGCACACGGATAAGGAGCTGACTGGCAATACTCAACACGGCTTCACTACAGGCAAATTATGCCTGACAAATTTGGTGGTTTTCATGGATGGATAAAGAAAGAGCAACTGACGTTATCTACCTGGACTTGTGCTAAGCATCTGACACTGTCCCACATGACATCCTTTTCTCTAAATTGGAGAGACATGGATTTGATGGATGGACTGTTCAGTGGACATGGAATTAGCTAGATGGTCACACTCAAAGAATTTTGGTGAACAGTTCCACATCTGATTGGTGATGAGTGACAAGTGGAGTCCCTCAGGGATCAGTACTGGGACCAGTGCTGTTTAACATCTTCATCAGCAAAGTGAACAGTGGGATTAAGTGTGCCCTCAGCAAATTTGCTGATGACACCAGGCTATGTGGTGCAGTCAACAGGCTGGAGGGAATGAATGCCATCCAGAGGGACCTGGTCAGGCTTGAGAGGTGGGCCTGTGCAAACTTCATGAAGTTCAACAATGCCAAGTGCAAGGTCCTGCACCTGGGCTGGGGCAATCCCAAGTACAAATATAGGCTGGGTGACGAATAGACTGAGAGAAGCCCTGCAGAGAAGGCCATGGAGGTGTTGCTTGAGTGCAGCGTAACCTGGCCATACCTGCTCACAACCTAGAAAGTCAAATGCAACCTGGGCTGCATCAAAACAAGTGTGGCCAGCAGGTCAAGGGAAGTGGTTCTGCCCCCCTACTCACCTCTTGTGAGACCCCCACCTGAAGTACTGTCTTCAACTCTGGGGCATCCAACATAACAAAGACATGAACA
Source organism: Apaloderma vittatum (assembly GCF_000703405.1). Lineage (NCBI taxonomy): Eukaryota > Metazoa > Chordata > Aves > Trogoniformes > Trogonidae > Apaloderma > Apaloderma vittatum. The sequence goes on along the minus strand of NW_009698427.1, from coordinate 67,929 downwards.
TCCTTGAGCAGGTCCAGAGGAGGGTCATAAGGATGATCAGGGGGCTCGAGCACCTCCTTTCTAAGGACAGACTGAGAGAGTTGGGGTTGTTCAGCCTGGAGAAGTCTTCAGGGACACCTTACTGTGGCCTGGCAGTACTTAAAGTGTGCCTAGGGAAAAGAAGGGGAGGGACTCTTAATCAGGGAGTGTAGTGACAGGACAAGGGGTAATGGCTTCAAATTGAAAGCGAGTAGGTTTAGATTAGCTATTAGGGAGAAATTCTTTTCTGTGAGGGTGGTGAGACACTGGAACAGGTTGCCCAGAGAGGCTGTGTATGCCCTCTCCCTGCAAGTGTTCAAGGCTAGGTTGGACAGGGCTTTGAGCAACCTCGTCTAGCGGGAGATGTCCCTACCCATTGCACAGGAGGCTGGAACCAGATGATACTTAAGTTCTCTTCTAACACAAAGCATTCTATGATTGTATGATTATTCATACAAATATAGCCCTGTAAGCCCTCACAGTGGAAGGAATTTATTGTGCATGTGCTTTACAAGTTCTGCAGAAGCAACAACTAGAGAGGTTCAGAGAGTTTGCTCTATGTATTTGTTTTTTGAGATATATGGCCTATGGATATATATATGTGCTTTATAGCCATTAAAACAAATCAGAAATGCGCCCAGGAAGTCTGAAGTTTTGATACACACATTCATGACAATCATGTTTCACTGATTCATACTAATTAGTATTATGGGCAAGAGCAAGGACTGCAGAACAATGTAACTGTTTTAAACCTTTCAGTATGCAATTAATAGCATTTTCAACATCCTGTATACTCACATAAAAGACTGAATTTTCTATCTAGCAAATGTTATTAAATAGGCATGCAAATAAAATTCATTAAAGATGATAGGACATTTGCTAACAATTTTTTGAAAAGTTAGCATAGTACTAATTGTGGAGGCTGGGTTTTTCAAAAAGTGAAAAACTGTTGTACAGATTCCCTGGCATGTAACATCTCCATAAGAAGTCCACAGCCTCTTTGTCTCTTTGAATCTTGAAGGCGCAGTTGCACACTGAATGTGTAAACTTGCTAAATCAGATTTTCCGCATTAGAATTCTCCCCTTCTAAACTCACAAATTGAGTGGCAGGATATTCCAAGCCACCAGAGATGTCAGCATTTATATATAAAGTGTTAATTAATATTTGCATATGCAAAAATGATAAAAGCTTCGTTGGATTCATCTAATTAATTGCTATTTTTCTAGAAAAATATTCTTGTTCTACAAATCAATGACCAGGAAAATGACTAATTTAAATACAGTACAAGTAAGAGGGAAGCTAAGCAGGTAGTAGACTTGACAACTGAAATACATCTATCATTATGCAATGAAAATGTTTAACAGAAATTTTATTTGAGAAAATTGGATTATTGGAAATCTACCACTTAGAATCTACGTGGTCTTGAATCTATACTGGATCATTTCATATTTCATCTCCAAATGGGTAATTAGGAAGCCATTTTGTCTCTCTTCTGTGCATTTATATACTTGCTTTCAAGCAAGAGTTGTCAAAATAAGTGGATCAAAAGAAATTTTTTTAAAGATAAATGAGCAAGTTGTATGTAAACCTCACCACTCCATCATTTCCTTTGTGTTGGCCATCTGAAAAATAGAATAGAAACGTTTTCTTATTCTTTGTTAAAAACCTAGCCTACTTCTGGCACATTGCACACAAGTGAAGAACTAAGAAATGCTAGTAGGCTTATCCCTTTTTCTCTTTTCACCTGTGCTCAGTAACAGAAGATGAATTTGCATCATAATTTAATAGAATTTATTTTCTTCTTTTTCTTTTTGTGCCTAATTAGAAGGGAATAAAATACTTCACGAACATTGAAGTGAAACTGAAATCTCAGAGCGCTTTTTTTGGACTGTGTTCTGCTGTTGTTCTCCTCATCTCCGGGTCTGAGGTGGCCCACAGAATATCTAATAACACTGCCAGAGAAATATCACAGAAACACACAATTAAAATGGGGAAAACACTGCATTGATTGATATTATGACCTCAACTTTTGCATTGATAAAAGATGCTAAGAAGATTTCACAAAGACTTAGCTTTAAACACAGTTTTATTTCCCAAGACTGATTCACTTAATTTGTTGACCAGATATCTTTCACAGTCTATATAGAGTTTGTCCATATAGATTATCTGCAGCTATATAGAAATACTATTTGTTATAACAAGACATGAAGAACTCAGCAGTCTCTTTTGAACTTCCTTCATATAAGGAAAATTTTCTCTCTATCTCTAGCCTGTTTCTAGTTCAGCTAGCATTTTGTTTGAAGGACATTTCTTATTTTTTTACCGCCTACATTTTGTTGACCGCCTATATTTCCTTTATATTTTTTTTAAGAAAAAAAGCATTTAATAATTGATAAGTTTAACATTCTCTCCTTTGGAGAAAGACTGCCATGGCTAAAAGGCTGACTTAAGTAGTGTCACCCTTGCAACTCTTGATATACCTGAGTTACTCTGAAAAACAAGATAAATAAAAACTCATTTGAAATATCCATAAACAGATTTCAGGACATAGCCAGGTATTTACCTAAAGTCCTTCAGATGTTGAGCTCTGTGAAATATAGATTTTATTTTCCTAATTACAAAAACTGCTTGTGAGTTTGACAGAATACTTGGTTGATTAAAAATATGGATAAAGGATAATATTTTGGCACAAAATCTATTTTATAATCTATTTTATATTCATCATTTTAAGAAAAAAATCCTCAAGACAAACACTAATCATTGGTTGCTTCCTCAGTGAAATGGAGAAGATGACACAAAAGCAGACTTCTGTTGGTGCCATTCAGAGCAGCTGCTAATTTATGAAGCCAAAGAACTGACAGAGCATTCTGGACTGTGCCAAAGCCTGAGTGACAAGCTTAGGGCTCAGGAAAACATCTCTTGATCATTCTGGACTGCCACTATACCCACTATTTATGACAAAACTCTAAATGGAGAACAACGCTCTATATTGCATTCTCCAAGAGGAGTACACCAAGGTAAATCTGCCTCTGCATCTTGAAAGCGTTGGGAGTAGCTACACAATTTACTAGTACTGTATTAAGAATGACTCCAGGGTCCCACTGTAATGACTTCTGGCATTTGGGCCAACAGAAGGGTAGGACCTCATTAGGTTTGTTGTTTAAAGCAAAACCAGTGCAACGTAGTTTACTGCTACTTTTGTTCCCGGAATACATGTGGGAAGGAATATTCCTGAAAGGAGGAAGAACTTTTGTTAGACTTGAACAGTGTATATAGGAGAAATAAGGCTAAAGCAGAAGACATGATTTTTCTTTACAGCCTTTGAGAAGCTTGACTTTTCACTTTAATTAGTGACACTGATACTGGCCCAAACTAGAACCCAGATACTAAGTTCTGAACTAAGGGAACATTGCACTGCCCACAAATTCTGTTGCTGGAATCTACATAAAGAGGTCTCTTTGTGCAATGAAAGATTTACAAATTGACACCAGTGAACAGAAGGCAGTCACTGCATGATTTTATCAGGTATCCTGGCATGACATTCAGTGTTTCTCTGAGACTCAGTAGTCACCACTAAGGAAAGTACAGGTCATTGCTTCAGATTTCAATGATACAGTGGGCAGACATTAAGGGTACCATAATTATTTATGTGGACATGTCATGCATGAACACAACAAAAATGTAAATCCCAGTGCAATTCCTGTACGTTGGACACTGGAATAACAGTGTCCATATCCCACATCCCGTATATATCCCACGTGGGAGTGGTCAGATAGAAGCCTCACAGTGGGAGTCAGTTTAAAAAGAAAGACTGTGGATGAGCGCTTTTCCTCAGGGCACCTTGCAGCATTTTGCCAGCTTCCAAATCCATGGCTCTCTGCCAGCCCCTGTCAAGGCAGTTCCAGTGCATCACAAGCATCGCCTGCATTCCCTGTTGGTTAGGCAAGACTGCTGCACAGTGAGTTGGAAAACCACACTGATGTCTGGAAGACAAAGCAGCCTGGGAGAATGGTAACAGCATCCTAGTGAAATCCATGTTTAAGTTCTTATAAGCTGAATCTGAATTTGCAAGAGGAAAAAAGTTAAAGATGAATATTGATCCAACATTTCTGGTTTATTCCAGCTAGGAATATAATTTTACTGTCTGTTCTGGAAATCTTTATACTATATCTCTCTGTGGTTTACAAAGTCTGCTTAGTGAAAAATTTTGGTACTACTTGCGACTATCTATGGTATGACAAAATAGTAAGTCAATGGCACATACTGCTTTCTGATACACATCTCAAGAGTTTTCTATTCTCTCTGTGCACTTATTTAGCTCTGTTTTCCTTTTATGAAGCTCTAGGACTTAATGCCCAAATTGCAGTGGAGTATCTTCATAGGTGAAGATATCTATAGAGAAGGCTCTCTACTTCCCTCACTAAAAACAAAACTCAAAGCCTAACATTTCCCCAACGCTATCAGGTAAACCAAAAAAACCAGTCTGGTAATTTTATATTACCAGATATTTTATATATTATTTTATATTGCCAGAGTTCTGATAAGAAAAAAAAAATTAAGCGAGCAAGTGACATAAGTAGGCTCCACAGAATTATAGTAAAATTCCAAAATGAAAAGTTGTACTGTACAACAATCCCAGGTACGGCACTTCCTCCCAACCAAAACTGATTAATTTTTTTTTTTTTTGAGCCCATGAAAACTGTTGTTTACATGCATTATTTTGGCTACGTGGGAATAGTTCCTTGTGTGGAGGGAAAATATATTTGAATGGTTTATATTTCATTTTTGACATTATTCTTCTCAAAATGCAAGTACTCATATAAACAAATTGAAAAAAATCCCCTACATTAATGTAAAACAAGTAGTTTACAATTTTAATAGATTTAGATGTGAGAGGAGGAAAATGATCACTAACTCTTTTGGATGGTACATTTTGTACAGCCTTTCATAAGTCATCTCACCATTCCATTGAGAAGGAAAACTAACTTTTCCCCTCTGATGTTTGTATGAAGTCATGTCATTACTATGGGGTACCATGTGTCACATTTGCTTAAAAATACCAATGTACATATTTTTATGCTGATTGCATACACTGAAGAGATTCTAATAAAAATAACATAAAGACTCCCCAAAAGGATCTGCTATAAATAAAACCTGATACATTTATTTTTAAAGCATGAAGTCTAATACAGGAGTTCTTTTCTGCAGCAGAAAAAAAAAAAAAGTAGTCTTTAAAGCTAAATAAATATCCTAGGTTAGAAAGAAGAAAATCATTGTGAGCTATGCAGTATAACCCTATCTGCAGTGATTTCATCTGTTGGAGCTAGAAGTGCATTTTCGCATTTTTTTTTATTTAGAGGGAGAACTATTACTGTTGGTCTCAGATGGCACTGAAACTGATTCACAGCTGAAATTATTTAGACCATCTATCCATCCATAATGAATACTTATCCATACCATCTGATTTTCTTGTTTTCTTTAAGCCTCTTTTTGCCTCACTGTTTTGCTCAGTTCCTAACTTAAATGCCTGAGTTTGTCCTACTCTTTTCTGTGGAGATAGATTGGAACTAGACTTCAAGAAATGTTCAAAGCCATTTCTGTGGTTTGCAAAATGCACAATTTCTTGAGGAATATGGAAGATTTACCTGAGATGAACAAAGACTTGTGTTATTATTCCACAATGAAGATTATCAGCCATATTTTGAAGAGTTAAAAATACATTTTGATATTTTTTGTGTTCCTGTAAGAATACCATCATCTCAGTGACATTTTCTTAGTTTGCTTCTCCACACCAGTATTACAAATATCTGCAAGAAGCCCCTCATGATCTGGAGAGAGAAAACTGGAATCCCTGCAGGAGGAAACACTTCAGATTCTAAGGCAAGATATAAGCAGATTGCATATTATTTTTCATAGTATAAACCATATGATCTCTAGCACTCCACAACTTGATTAAAATTCAAATACATTGTATCTAGCAGAGTACCTCCACTGTGAAGTCCTTCCTCTAGTGGAGTCCCTCAGGGGTCAGTACTGATGAATATATTCATCAATGACCTGGACGAGGGATTAGAGAGCACTGTCAGCAAGTTTGCTGATGTCACAAAACTGGGAGGAGTGGCTGACGCACCAGAAGGCTGTGCTGCCATGCAGAGAGACCTGGACAGGCTAGAGGGCTGGGCGGGGAGAAATCTTATGAAATTCAACAAGGGCAAGTGTAGAGTCTTGCATCTGGGAAAGAACAACCCCATGTGCCAGTATAGGTTGGGGACTGACCTGCTGGAGAGCAGCGTAGGGGAAAGGGACCTGGGGGTTCTGGTGGACAGCAGGAAGAACATGAGCCAGCGATGTGCCCTCATGGCCAAGAAGGCCAATGGCATAATGGGGTGTATTAGAAGGGGTGTGGCTAGTAGGTTTTCCTCCCCCTCTACTCTGTCCTGGTGAGGCCACATCTGGAATATTGTGTCCAGTTCTGGGCCCCTCAGTTCATGAAGGACAGAGAACTGCTTGAGAGAGTCCAGCGCAGAGCCACAAAGATGATTAAGGGAGAACAACATCTCCCTTATGAGGAAAGGCTGAAGGAGCTGGGTTCTTCAGTTTGGAGAAGAGGAGGCTGACGGGTGTCTTCAGGAATGTTTACAAATATGTAAAGGGTGAGTGTCAAGAGGACGGAGCCAGGCTCTTCTCAGTGATGTCCAATAACAGGACAAGGGGCAATGGGTGCAAGCTGGAACATAGGAGGTTCCACAAAAACATTAGGAAAAAACTTTTTCACTGTGAGGGTGACAGAGCACTAGCACAGGCTTCTCAGAGACGGTTGTGAAGTCTCCTTCTTTGGAGGCATTCAAAGCCCACATGGACACGTTCCTGTGTGATCTACTCTAGGTGATTCTGCTGTGGCAGGGGGAGTTGGACTACATAATCTTTTGAGATCCCTTCCAAACCCTAACATTCTGTGATTCTGTGAAATTATTGTTCTGATATATTTTATTTATGAACAGAAGAGGATATTTGTTTTGGGGATTTAAACGTTATATTTTACCTTTATTTTTGAGATTATACTATGCTTGTGACACTAGATACAGTTTAGCAGATGTTTTCAGTTTTAACTGCATAATTAGATATGTATTTGTTCCTATCCCCAGCTTCTAACAACTCTCTGAATGCTGAAATTAACGAGGATTACTGTCAGTGCAAGAAGGTGCTATCCACTCTCAATAAATTGCCATGGCTAATACTGTAGCAGGCAAGCTGACTGCCTAGCTGAGAAATGGTGACAGAGAAGTGAAACTGAATATTCACTAGAGACACTACTATTCATCAAATGACAAGCATCAAATGGTTCAAATGCATCTCAAATGCTAAGTCACTACCTTTTGCTTCTCAGATGCTTCTGTACAAGGAAAGGCTACACCTGTGAACCAACTGAAATAATGTCATTACTAAACTAGGCCTAAAATTGTGACATTCCTCAGCCATCTCTTCAGTAGTACATTGAAATCACCCTTTAGACAGAGACTTTTAATTAGAATGACTATAAATAATTTCCCATCTTTGGTTCCTTTGGCCAGACTTCTGTTCACTTGTTTGCTGAAATCAAATATGTGTAGGCAGATACATTTCAACAGTAATTTTCTGAGCAGACATTCAACATGAGGAATTGTTTCATTGATTGACAATCAATACGGATTAATAATCTGCACGACCCTCTCCACCTGACCACAGAACATTCCCATTTTGTCTTTTACTAAAAAACCAGTTGTTTGTGTGTGAATGAATGGATTTTGAATGTTATCAATAATTATCTCTAAATAAACTGTATGTCTATTAGCTATAGATTAAAACAAATTGACAAATGAAAAAAACAGACTAATGCAAAACTAAGCAAGTATATAGGGAAAGGTGCTATGTTTTTCACTCATATCTACATTATTTCAGTAAAATTAGATGTTAAGTCTCCAAACTTAGAATCGTTTCATCTCATCAGGGAACTTTGTTCCATCAAAGAAAAAAAGAAAAAGTTGTCTAATAAAATCTACTGTTTTTTTCCTACAGAGCTTCATTTCTTAGACCACCCTGACAACAGCATCTCTAGTACATGGCAAGCTGAACCAAAATAATTTCTTTAGCATTTCTAGTAGGAAATAATTGCAGATACATTGTGTTCTTCTTTACTTCCACGTATATTTCAGCTGAAGCAATAATACATGTAATATGAAAGACTTGGAATTGCCTGTGGTTTCAGATTCTTTCCAGAGATTTATTCTGACCAAGAACTGAACGAAGTCATGGAAAGGCATCTATTTCTATTTGTGACTATGTTAGTCTCATTATAGGTACTGTTAAATTTCATTACACACAAAGCTGAATTTAGTGTCCTATGCGACAAAACAAATAGCTACAAGTATTCCATTAAGAGATTTATTTAAAGGAAGTGCTAATAAGAATGAGTAGCTCACTGATAACAAATGTTTCAAGAGAGTGTTACTGGCAAGAGCACCCAACAGCAAATATGGCAGAGATTCCTATTCTGAATGAATAATAGTATAGAAAGGGTCACCTAAGATATTTAGAAAGCAAATTACAAAATTAATTGTTATATCTAGAAGAGATTGAAAAGATGGAAAACACAGAAAAAGAATACAGAGACTTTGGTAAACTTTTTTTTTTGTACATATTTTTAGAAAATTGCATTTTTCTCCAAAACAATTTCTAATTCATTACTTCATTGGGTCAGTTTGGTTCCTTTTTATCTTAATATAATTCAGACTACTGACACAATACAAATAAACATGACGAAATTTCTGCAAATTATTTTTTTTCTTCTCTAACAGAATCTCTTTAGATTCTTTAGGGTAAATCTTCACCAAATATCCAATCATGACACAACTTCCATAGGGAACCTTCTTTACTATTATCATCCTTTTCATGTGAAAGGAATTCCTTCCCTCTGTCCCTGCTTCTCAAACTCCTAATGACCAGCACTTCACGACCAGCCAGAACCAAAAGAACCTACCTAATTTTCCAAACATTTTTCCTCATGTGCAAGCAGTTCCCCCTCTTTCATATTGCCCCACCATGGAATCTTTTAGATTTAACTGCAGGGTCATGGAATGTTTTGGGGTGGAAGAGACCTTTAAAGGTCAACTAGTCCAACCCACTGTCAGCAAGCAGGGACATCTTTGAACAGATCAGATTGCTCAGACTGCCGTCCCACCTGACTTTGAATGTTTCCAGGGATAGGGCTTCTACCACTTCTTTGGTCAAACAGACCATACAAATGCTTAAATTCTTTAATGCTAGTTTTTTTCAAGAATGAACTACATAGACTTCATTAGCACCTTTAGAAAAGTGATAGAAGCTGAAGCAGTAGACTAGAGGCGTAAGGAGCCAGAGAAAAGCAACAAGCTGGATGGGCATACTGAAAAATAAGCAGGTTTGTGAGGCAAGGGACAGACTTAGGGAGGTCACAAATTGAAATCCAGTCCTATTGCCAATATCTGTGGGTCCGTACTGCTAACTCCCTCAACCTCCTACATTTCTTTCTATTTTTCATTGATGACAGGAAGATGATAAATTAAAAGAACACTTGTTCATTTCTAACTATCATGCTTTTAAGTGGTTCACATTTTTGCAAGGCACTTCACAGCACACTTGCAGCATTCAAAAGCAGAATATCCTGCATTTAGCAGCAGTAGTAAAGACAGCTTCTGGAACCATCTATGTGACAGTAAAGGGTTTATGATGTCTGGTTCTACAATCCTTCCCTGGATCGAAGTTAACAGTGTGATGCAGTTTGGTACGAAAAGGTTAATTAATCAACACCTATAGTTTAGCTTGAGAGCCCATGCTGCAAAAAAGGTGCACAAATACCAACGTTATTCCACGGTGAAGCAGACATTTTAAGAATTAGACAGCATCAGGTAGAAGTGTTACACAGTTTAGCTTCATTAAAAAAAATGCAGGAAGAAGCCATAAAATACAACTCTGCATAGGAAGAAGCATACTACTAAGCATGCTAAAGCATATGGTAACCTAGATTGTTTCTAAACAGATAAAAGTGGCATAAAGGGAACTCTACATGTCAAGTTAGTAACTACTTCTTTTGTGAAGAATGAGACCTTTATACAAACCCCAGACTCTCATTATACTACTTAGAAAACCTTTCCCGTTTTTGTGGCCTGCACTGTAAACCAATCACATTATTTAAATAAAAAAACAGCTTCAGAATTTTGTCGCCTATTAAGCTGTCTTTTCTGTATTGCACTGTTTTTTTTTTCTGAAAAAAAAAAGTGGAAATGCTGTTACTTAGAATTCAATGTCAGCAAACCTTTAATGTACTGTTTCACACTAAATGCTACCATTAAGTATTTTTAATTTTTAATATATCATGGTACATGAGTCATAAAGTCATGAAGAAACCAGTATTTCTGAGTTTTAGTATGCCTTATGTAAAGTAAGAATATAATACTCGTCACAAAATGGGCTACTTTCACTGGTTATTGTAGAAAAAACTGCAAAAATAACCACAAATCAGAACTAAAACGTGATAAAACAAATCATTGAAATGAAAAATTAAAACACATTACAAAGATTTCTAGGAGATTCAAAATTTTGCTACTTCTTTTTCAAAGAAAACTAAAGCAACCTTCTTATTCTAATTTTAAGCAATAAATTACTATCTCAGACCTTCCTGTGGTTCAAGTATACTGAGAATCTGGTACAATCGAACTATTCTGTCATTCCACACAGAATCTCACTCTATGAGAAGGATTTAGGCCTAAGTCTATGGTTTCAACCAAGAAAAATTACTGATCTATTTAATTAAGTGTTTGTTTGACAATTTCTTGAATATTGTAGGACAATCACATTCGCTTAGCATATCACATGGAAAGGTCCATTATATTGAACTTTGAAGTATTATTGAATTTTATGCAGTTCAGTGAACATTTTTTTAATCACTGGATGAACCATTTGTAAATCACCATCAAAGAGGGCATAAATGGACTGCAAAATTAAACTAATATTTAGAATAATAAAAAAATATAGCTTCACTTACTGTTGAAGCAAACAAAAAAGCAGGAAACAAACCCTCAACATTTCTCCAGTGAGTAATAGTGATCTGTCTACAGCATTCATGTCTAGACAGTAGATACTAATTTTTATCCACACACATTTCTCTTCAGCATTTAAAGAGAAGTGGAAGCATTCATTAAATTGAAATCATAGTGGTCTGAATGTCTAGGCATGCCAAGGGCAGATAAAAGCTCCCATTCTGCAGGAGTAGTGCAAGGCTTATGAGTAGTCCCATTAGGCTAGACAGTGGGAGCATCTGCACACATCAAGTCATTGAAGCTTATCTTGGCGTTGTTTGAATAGCAATGACCCAAGTCCCTGACCACGGTGAATTACCTTTCAAATAAAACAATTCAGAAATCTATGAAAAAGATTAACAAATTACACTATATCTACACAATATCACGATGCAACCTGTTTATGCTGATGGGTTTCCCCCTCTAATAATAGATATTTTAGCAGACAGTTAAAATATCTCTTGCAAGAATTCTCTCACAAAACATCCAGCCTGTTTTCTGCCAACACTGTTATCTGTTACTTCAGCTGTATTATTACTCTAAAAATAAATGAGGTAGCAAAACTCAATAATTTGATATGCATTGCAAGTAGTATTATATGATATGTTACTTTATGAACAGAGAGGTCTCTACATATATACACTTCTTGCCATCCTGCACGCTGGGAGGCATTTTGCCACGCCTGCCTTAAGCCAAAGAGTCCTCCTTAGAACAGGATAGACCCAATTTCCCTCCCTTTTTCAGGCATTTCCATTCTACATACACATTTTAGCTTAGCAACATGTGCTGTGAAAGTAAAAGTGTGCACCTAAAAATGCAAGGGCTCAAGATCAAGAACCCTTTGAGAGGCACAATGAAGTTAGGTTTCTGATAGACATTTTGTGTTGCATCCGTATAGTGAAAGGACTAGCAAGGCTAGACTTTCATTGGCTTAGAGATTCATTTTTGTGGCTTTGCAGGTTAGATTGAAGGCTATGTCTTAACTGTTTGGTGATGACATTTTTATACCACATTCTTAGGCTCTTTAATACTTTAACAGTAGGTGTGGAGACTCGGGGAATGCAAGGAAGGATCAGTACCCAAAAAAATAGCTTCTGATGGAGAAAAGTTTATCAGCAAGCAGCTGTGCATGAATTCTTCTCCAGGGCAGAATAAAAGTCAGGCAGTTGCTGATGGAGGAAAATTAATCTAGTGGAAAATCTATTATACCTAACTAAGTCCACTACGAACACCATATACTGAATTCTTGGGAAGAATAACAGCTGAATTTGGTTCTAAGCAAAAATGTTGGCACTTTCTTATCTTTTATATAATTCCCCTATTTATTAGCTGCTTCTTCTGAGAGCAAGAGATAGTTGGGAATGAAGGTTAAAATATGCAGTTTCATTAAACTAACTTCAGTCATATAATTTAGAGGGATCTAAGCTATGGCTGTTCTTATACTTCATAAAATGTAATTACGTTCTACTAGAATTTAGTATTGATGTATTGTAACATAGCATCAGTCAACAACAAAGTTACAGGAAATATTTTGAATTACACACAAAACGTTCACCTTTCATTACAAACAATGTAATTTTTAACCATTCTCATCTTGCTGTACCATTTAGGGATTTTTGAGTAAAATACCTAAAACTGACATCTTCTTCCACGCACCTTTTACAACTGAGTCTGACTTTTCACATAAAATGTTGGAAAACTGCAGAGTGAGAAAAATGTGAGTTACTGAGCATCAAATTTCATAAGTACACTCACTTTATAGAGTTGCAAGAAAAATTATGTGACCTTTCTGGAATTTCATGGCGTTCTGCATTAATTTGTCATAAAATCTGATCTAACTCTCATCTAAGACAAGCGAACTTAAAACCATTATTTCTTGTTCTAATGCTGGGCGCCACTGAAAAGAGATTGTCACCTTCCTCTTGATACCCACCCCTCAGATTTTATATATGTTAATAAGGTCCCCTCTCAGCTGATGATATGCAGTGCCCTTTTCACACCAGATGTAGTACTGTGTGTTCTTTCCAAATAATTCAATCTTTGTTCCATCAGTCCACAAAACATTTTACCAATATCACTGTGGAGTGTCAATGTGCTCTTTGCAAACTTCAGGCATGCAGCAATGTTCTTTGTAGTAAGCAGTGTCTTCCTTCGTGGGGTACTGCCACAGACACTCTGCTTGTTCAATGTTTTACGTACTGTAGACTCATGAACACAGTTATTAGCTAGTTCCAGTGATGCCTTCAACTCTTTGGCTGTCGCTCAGAGTTGTTTGTTTACCTCATTGATGAGTCTTCGTTGTGGTCTTGGAGTCATTTTGACTGGGCCCCCACTTGGTAGAATAGCCACAGTCCCAAAGTGTCTCCGTTTGTAGATCTTTTGTTTGCCTTACTGTAGACTGGTGAACTTCTAAGTCTTTGAAATCACTTTGAAACCCTTTCCAGCTTTATGCAAATCAACAATTCTTGATCCTAGATCCTCTGAAAGCTTTTGTTGGCAAGGCACGGCTCACATAAGCATACATCTTGTGTGGAGATAACTCAGAAAGTTTGAGTGTTTTTTATCAGTCAACATAGCTCTAGTCCACACATCCAAACTCACTTTCTTAACAAGATTCCAAGTTAACTTGACTCTGATGAACTTTTTCCAGGTAGCTGAAGGGTTCACTTATTTTTTCCACTACCATTTTGAATGTTGAATGAGTGTGTTCAATATAGACATGGAGGATCAAATTGTTTTTGTGTTATTTTAAGCACATTATATTTGTCAATATTCTTGACTTAGATGACAGTTAGATCAGATTTTATGACAAATTAATGCAGAACACCATGAAATTCCAAAAGCTTCACATACTTTTTCTTGCAACTCTATGTGCATGTAATAAGCTACAATCAACTGAGGGTAGCACTAATGAGAGAAGAAGATGGAAGAGAATGTGGTGTCATAACATATCCAATGTATTCATAGATAAACTGGAAGGTTGGCCTGCTTCTAATAGCAACTTAAAAATCATTAACATGATGATTACACACTTCCTTTCGTGTAACATGAACACGTCACAATGCCTGACTCACTAGTGGGATAACAGGCTGCAAATTTAAGCTTTACTGCAAGTTTGTATGTAACACCTAATATGTGGGGTTTTTTATAAGAACCTAGGCAGTTTTCACAAGTCTTCAGAGCAGACACTAGAAATATTGCAACCCTAGCAAGAACTGCTGGCACCAAGCTCCTGCTCTGCCCATGTTTTCAGTTTGCGAGAGTCTTCTGGCCCCAAAAAAGATGAAGTGCAGTGATAATATGGTAGACATATTACATGACCCTCTGAGTACAGTATATCCAGCCTAAATAAATATCCTTTAGAAGATTTCTAAGGCCAATGGCATGTCAAAAAGAATGCAGGTGAGGTCATGGGTATACAAAGGTTTCCCAACAATGTTGTGGTTCTCATATGCGGTAGTTACCTCTCATGAGATTTTGCTTTGAAAACTGGAGACAGGTGGTGTTCTGGGGACAAGGTATTTTGCGAGAGCACACATGTGCAGGGTTCTCTTTTAACTCTGCTGTTCAGTGTCGGTATTGTGTTTCTTGGTGTGATGTTTTTCAGAACATCAGTGGTGAGAGCTAAGCTGACATACTTTAGAGGAGATCAGAAGGCTAACCACATGGCCTAACCACAAGGTGCAGTCACAATTCACACCAAAATAATTCAGATCATGTATGCAGGTAGAGAAGGACAAAGAAATTGTTTTTCGAGAATATAAGAGAAAGGGTATTAACAGCACCATTTTACAGGGACACTAAGGCCTCCTGAGGGTTGTAAAACAGCATCAAAACAATTATCACAAATCAAAATACAGATCTGGGAAAGCTACCAAGTTCCCTTTTCTTGTAAACAAATTACAACCAATATGGCCTATTTAGAAGTGGAAAGTTTATGTCCAAAATTTAATGGTGATATTGAATGAGTAGGAGGTTCATTACTGGATCATGAAATGTAGTGAATCAACCTTGGCTCTCTCCAACTTGCATGTTTTTCTCTTCTTCTTGGCTCAACCTAATCTATCTGGCCACTGAAAAATCTGTAAGATAAGAGTTTCAGGGAAATATTCAATTGTCTGATTAAAGCTGGTTATTCAAAATTCTCAAATTCTCTGTCTACATATAATTTCAGATACTGCAGATGCCTGTGAGTCTCTATTTTTCTACAATTTTTACAATTCCTACACTGTAAAAATATTTTTCTGGTAGTTTTTGCTGTTAAAAAATCCAACAGTACAATAACAAGTATGAAATGAATAATACAGAAGATAAAGTTAACAATGTTCTGCCAAGTAGAACTGTAAAAAGTAAACACAAACCAAAAAGATTTATGTACTTTAAAGATGTTAACTAAGATGTAGGAGGAACCTTAATATTGGTTGCATATGCTGACAAAGAGAAATAACATCCTAAAACATCATAGATTACACTAATATGGCAGACATGGCACTAATGGAGGGTCTAGTGGGAAACTTTGCCATAATCATGACAGCATTATTGTTTAACAAATACACATCTCTCTTACCAAGGTAAAGAATTAATCTTTAAGAGCTTGAAAATTTCACAGATGTCAGAAAATAAATGGATGGATTTTAAAGCTCCTTGTTACTGTTTTTCTAATAAATTTTATTAAAATATGCAAGTTTTGCACACAAAGATGTGGTGGCACTGGCTAAAATAGGGATTGTAGCAAAGTGCTTACATTAAGAGCAATTTAGATTAAATTATATTGATGTTATGTCAAAATTATATCACTAAAAATATTTCATTTTAAGTGTTCCCATTACCAGAGTTGCACCACATAAATAAATAATGACTGCCAAACATTTTTCATTATTTGAAAACTCACATTTGGAAAATACTTTAAAAATACATGATTACAGAATGCCTGGCTGAAAAAAGAAAGGTTAAAAATAGCAACAAACGAACTCAGTAGGCAAGACCACCTATTTATGAATGGGTGTAGTAGTTAATATATTGTTCCACGTAATTCAGTATCTTCTTTCTATTAGCCGCACAAGTAGTAGCAGTGAGAGTAAAAACAGGGCAAAAGTATACTGTATTTCTCCCTAATGTTGTCCTAGACACTGTTTTTATCTGAGGGACATATGACTAGGCAACAAACCAGCCACTTGCATAAAACTTAGGTTAAGAAAGGAATTAAAAATGACACATCAGCAGTAACATCAGCTAGGCACCACACCTCAGCTGTAACATAATGTTTGTAGAAGACAGTTCTTCTGGGTGTAAAGATCATTAGAAACAAAAAAAACCCCTGAGACTGAAAGCTTTTAGAGGCCATATTGAGATATATTATGTCTTTACAAGAAAATTTTACTAAATTCATTGGGTTTTTTACCCAGCAACGTAATTCACCTAGATTACAGTTTACAGTGAAGTTGTAAATTATGTCTTAGAAAAAGATAGCTCACATGGTACAAAAATAATGACACACCTTTTATATGAAAGAGAAATATAGTATTACTTAAGTACTTCTAGGTTGCAGTTTATCATAAGCAGAGCAGAAAAGCTGCAGTAGCCTATTCCAGTTAATCATAAAAGCACCATGCAAATCTGTCCAGAAAATAATACACATTTCTGGTTTGCATGACCTTTAGTTTGAACTTCTGAAGTGCAGAAATGCTAGCAATTTTTTCAATGGCTTTCTCACCTGTTACTGTGGCTACTCAGAGCATAGACTTGATTAGTTTCCACAGATTTGTGCTCTGTGCGGCATTCACTGATATTCAAACATACAGAAGTCAGAGGGGAAACAGGACCACGTAAAAAAAAGCAGCATTTATTTACAAGGTTTTATCTTGTCGTACTTTGAAAGGAAAAAATGTAATTTATCTGGAAATAATGTAACTTATCCTTTCTATGACAACTTACTTTATTGTCATATGACATCTTCTGCTAACTTTTATCCCAATGGGTTTATATGTAAACCCTGATTCTGCATTTCGGAAGCTGGCTGTCGGAAATGTAACTCTTTAAAGACAGCAACAAGCAGGCACGTTATGTAAGGGCAGATGGCAAATGACAATGTTTGAGTTAAATGTAACTGGGCAATTAACAAAGGGAAAATATTTTCATACAAAAGAGCTGTATTGAGGATCTTTATATTTTCCTATGTTCCTTTCTTCCATGAAATTAACCTCAAAATACAAGAAAAGTTGTTAACATTCAGATTAGCAGCTTGCTCTGAATACATGCTTTATGTATACAGTACTTTCTTCTAAACACTGGTCCATCTGTAAGTAATAATAATAAAATCCTAAACTCATTATTATCTATTTTTGGTATATTAATACACTTTTTTATTGTAATCCCTTTTGGTAATGTTCATCTAATGATATTTTTTTCTGACTTTCAAATCTCATCCATTGAGACTGCCTCCCACAGTCAGGTTTTCAGAGCAGTGGTCTCAGGTGGTGGTTGATTTTAGCAGAAACCTCCTCGCACAGTTCATCATTCAATGTTGTCTTTGGGCTCTTCCTATATCAGAAAGATGGCAGAGATGTTGAAAATGGCTTCAGCCATACACTGTGCAGTGACTGCTGATGTTGCCAAATCCCAACAGGTATATAATCCATTTAAATTCTTGCATCTGTTTCCAGATTGGCTTGCCTTGCCCAAAAGCCATGACTGATTCAGTCTGTCTGTTTTGATGTACTGGAATTGTGGTTGTCCAACCAAGTTTTTGTTCAGGTTTTGGCTTGTAGCACTCTCTAGTACATCGAATCTCAAGCAATGTCAGCCAGTCCACGTTTTGAAACACGTTTAGTGAAATGCTGTGTTTTATTTTATAGGTTTTTTTCCCACAAAAGCCTCTCGCATTGGATGTTTTATTCCACAGTCTGAACCAGAGTTACTCTCTCATCATACATTCAGCTTAGCTTTCAGAAATTTTCAGCTGTTCTCTTTGACATAGGTACTTTGATCCACTTCACCTCCATTTTTATCCTCACTTATATGCAAAAGTTTATTGTTCAGTTTTTTATACAATAATGCTTTATTAGAGATACATTCCTAAAGCATTTATAATATTTCATTTATCTTTCTTGGTTTGAACTGAAACCCCACCTAAGCACCAATAGCATCAGAACCAACTGTCAACTACTGCTATTAGTGCCATTTTCCTGCAGAGTAAGTGATTCCAGCATCCACTACCATAACATTTTGGCGAAACTTCCAAATTACATGAAGTTTTTAAACTGTATCCATCTTTCACTCAGCACGTTTTTTTCCATTTTATTTTGGACTTGGCAGCATGTGTTATTGAGATATTTGAAAACCAGCCAGATGGATCTCTAAATCTAACAGGTAGACCAGCAAGAAGGAAAAACATGGTACTATGCTAAACAGGTGCTGAAGTAGCCCAAGTGCCTCCAGAAATGTGTCAGTCCTTTTCCCATCCGAGTGCCAGGCACTTTTACTGAGATGTGTGGCTCCCACACAGAAATCTTCCCAGTACTTCCCCACTCTACACTTCTTACCCTAGCTTTCTCTGGCAGGGTAAAGGAAAGAATAGTTCCTTACTTCTCCTTGAAAACACCCTGGAAAACAGGAATGCAACGAATAAGCAACTCTCACATCACTAAACTCTTCTGCTTCTGATATGATTTAAAGTGTTTTCTATCTTTTCCCTTGATACTACTACACAAATGAATAATAATTTCCCATGGGTAGATTTCTGTATCTGTGCTCTAATTCAAAGTTTGACCCCTCTGTCCTGGATTACATGCAGTGTGCCAGGATCCTCCAGCTTTATGGAGTTCTTTTTTTTCTTGCTGAACCATTTCTCCCTCATTGGTTTGGAAATGGATTGGCAGCTCAGAGATGGTGCAGCAGAGTGGACAGCAGCCAGAACACAGTCATGTCATGAGCAGATGTCATTTGGGTTTGACAGAAAAGTGAATTCTAGATGTGTGATCAAACATTCATGGATCTTAAGAGAAAATCAGTATCTCCACAAGGCAGCTCCTATGTGCCTGCATGAACACTGCTTTCAAGGTCTTGTGCACTACTGGGAAAGCTGTATCCCATTACTCTTTTAATTTGGCCTTGTATTTCACATAAGAACGTGCAGTACCTTTGAAGAGTTTGAGCTCCAATGTGATAATGCAAATCCACACACTGTTCTGTATAAAGTCCTTTAATCTCTCCTGATAAGATTGTTTAACCTCCTTTTATTCAATGAGCACAGATTAAAACTCCAGTAGGTATATTTGTCTGAGAAAGACCATTTTATTGCTGGGTTTTCTTAGCAAAAAGGGCACAGAATACAAGCAAGATGTTTTTAGAAATTAAATCAAAATAACCAGAAGGAATGTGATGAGGTTTAAAAACATAAAACTCACTAATCCTCAGGTGGACACTCTTGGACAGTGAATTATATCAAAATACGGGTGGCCTCACAAGTAGAAACATGGTTAGCCTAGAAGACTTAGTGCTCTACCTTTTTTCTACCTTCTAAAGCCTGCAATGACAGGTTGGGCTTTTTTCTTAGGAGAGATTTATGAAACTTCACGGATCGTTTATAATCTCCTTCAAGTATCTGCTAGGACAACTGCAATAAGGTGCGTGGTGCCAGTAAATTCTGTGCAGCACTCACAAAACTCCAGGTAACTTCGACATGCTTTTTTGATGTTTTATTTTAAAATTACTGATTTTGCATCTATGAACAATCCTTTTTCCTTCTTCAGGGGTTTCACAGTGAATGGAAGTGAGTTTTGGTGTTTGCTACACAATTACCAAGTGCTACTTTCCTAATTTAATCAAAAAGCTTGCAGCAAACTATATATATTCCTGAATCCTGCATTGTTTCAGAGATTATTTTAATTTATAGCTGGCACACAGATCAAGCCACCCAATGAAAATTTGGAAATAAGAACCCTGTAATTAATTCACTATTCTGTACATCTATATGCTTGAAAATACTCATTTAACATGCCCATTTAACCTGTATGCATCAGCCATATCCCTAAGCTTTGTTGTCTTGAAATTATATAAATATCATCTGCAACTTCTAGCTTCTAGCTGACTTCACGTCTACCAGAAGTGCAACCTTTTCCACAGTGCCCTGGTTCACTGTGAAGCTAGTGACAGCTTAGTCTGAGCTGTTAAAAAGAAACATCTTTCACACAACCCTAATACTTAGGAGTTTGTTTTTGACACTCGAGAATGACATTTGCTACTTCTGCACAGTAGTCTTTTCTACTTCAGCTTGAGAAAAACATTACCTTCTGTCTATGTAAATGTTGCAAAAATAAGTACTTGAACAGGAGGCCTCAGGAAACCGAGTTAATTAAAGCAGGATTTTAAAAAATCAGTGGCACACTATCAATGCCTACTAAAACAGAAGAGTTTGTGAACACTGTTGCCCCTTTTGGTTTTGGAATTAATTTACAGCCTGATTTTCAGCTGCAACCTCACATCCCGACTGTAAAGCACTGGGAGCTGCAGCTGCATATTCAGCATATTTGAAAATGAGGCTGTAAGCAGCATCCTTACACTCTGTTTATTTGTTCTGAAATCCAGGCCTGCTGCCAGTGCTCTTCTTACTTTTTTTGAACAAGTGCAATTTAAGGACAATCTCTAGGAATACAATAAATATATATTTCTTGGAGGAGATTCGTAATTGAGCTTAAGAGCAATTTGATATTAAATTTTTGTTAAGGTGTCTCCGGATACTAACTAGTGCATTAACTACTTTTTCCGGTTTCAGGATTTTAGTTTAGGTTGAAATAATATCATAGTAGAACCATTTCAAATTATGTTATCCAGAAAATACTTCATAGTAAAAAAAAATAAAAAATAAAATACTCTTTAAGACAAACCTACAGGCATGATTACTTTTTTCATAATTTTTCAATATTTCCTCTGAATGTTTGTTTTTTGGTAAAACTAAACAGAAACAGCTAAACTTTTCTGAAACAGAAAGCATTACCTGGTTGCTATCTCCTCTAGGGGTGAGGTGGGATGGAGTGTATAACAGATGTAGGAGCAGCCTGAACTAAAATTTTGTGGGAGAAAAATAACAAAAGGAGGCAAGAGAGAGACACGTGCAAAAAAAAAAGGTTTTTTTGTCAAATCTAAGCATATCCTAGATTTCGCTCACTTCTCAAACACCTGCTGACTAGTGGTTTCTTGGTAGTGAAAATTGCTTACAAAAATTGATACATTTTATTTTTGTATTATTTGAAAAAATCAAGTTAGAAAATTGTATATGTTAAACAAAATGGTTTTGCATGTTAGGACACATTATTTTGACTTTTTTTTAATTCACATCTATTATGTGGAAGGATACAAAGGAAGTGAATAATGCCAAGCATTAAATTATTTCAAAATCCTGTATTCTTTTAATCTATTATTACTCATTTAAGAATCAACCTGTGAGTCACAGGACAAAGAATTTATTATTTAAAGTATTATAGCTCTATGATAAGGTCATTGTTATCCATCTACTGAAGTTGTACATCAACACTGAGATGTATTTTAAGAAAATGAAACTATATTTTAAGAAAATGAAACTATATTTTAAGAAAATGAAAGTATATTTTAAGAAAATGAAAGTACCAGCAACATTCATCATAAATGCATCATTTATTCAACTTGAAAACTAAGGGCTATCTTACATCTGTTAACGTACCCCATTAAGTACACCCATTAATACTGTATTCCAATGTCTACCAAAAGTAAAAATTGGACTATGGGCTACCAGGAGCCAGATGAAAAAAAAAATCCACTAAAAGTGCAACAAAAAGAAAAGCCCATTTGCTTTCCATATCAAGGTAGGATCAAAGCTTTTTAGTATTTTCTTCAAAATTATTGAAAAAATATTTGCTTGAGTATTTTATAGATCAGCTGCTTGTCCCTTGCTTATTTGGTTGTTACAATTTTCTTCTTTCCTCAACTCCTGACATTATCTCTGGAGTGTTTCCTCTTTGTTTAACTGTGAAATATTCATCAAGCCAGCAAACTGCTGATACTAGAGTATCCCTATACTCTGTTGATCAGAACAGCAATCTGAAATGTTTAAAATGCAATTTCAAGATCCTGCTGTAAATCAGGTAAAACAGAAAAAACAGGTTGATCTCCTGTGTCTACAGTGAACACCTCAGCCACTAGCTGACCATTGGCAGCTCTGGAGTTTCAAATTCCTAATTTTCCTTTGACTGTAGCAACCATTTATGAAAAACATTTTCTTGAATCTACTGGAGGCAAAAGAAAATTCAGTCTTGGTTTAAATTAACTGAAAATTTTCAATCATCTTAAAAGATATTCCATAGAAAAACTCCTAATGTACTTTATTGCTTTATAGGTATCTACTGGAATAATAATATGAGTAAACAGTTCCATGGTTTTTATTCTTCCTGGAATAAGTATCTGATTAGATGAGAAGGATTACTATAAGTCTCAGATTTTAAACTGCAATTTGAATGTGTAAACACAGCTGTCTGATACATCACCCAAGAGTTATAATGGAAATGACAAAACTCAGGCACTACTATATATTTTTTAAACATTAAAAACTAGGAAACTCCAAAGGCTCTCCCAGGAGCACTGTAAATGCAGAGTAACTTTGCTATAATGAAGAGAATATTATTCAGGCACCAGAAAGGAGAAGGGAAACATAGTGGTCAGATACAAGACTAAAATAGGGAGAGGTTTCATTAGCGAAGAAAAGCTTTTAGTGTCGGAAGTACTTGTCAAGACAGTAAAAATGCCTGCTGCTTCCTACATTACCTGTAACACACTAACAGGGAGAACTGTTTGACTTTAATCTGTATTAGACAGGTCTTGTACAAAAGCCTCCTGTATAATAGAGTCGTGGGTAAAGTTCCATCATAAGCAACTCAGTTTAAAAGTCAAGCCCATTCCCTTACATACTGCTTCATCAGAGCAGTTTTCCCCTTCCCTTTCTTAGAGAAGACACAGCTGAACACATAGGAGAAAACCAGACCTAAAAACAATAAGAAAGCAAACTGAGGAATTTCACATTTTACCCCAGTGAAGGACAGGCACTCTTCATAGATACTGGCAGAGGGGTCTTACCTGTACGAGTTTCTTGAATTAAAACAGTCTTTCAGAACACTTCTACAACCAAGAGTAACAAGTTTAAAGTGAACTGGCAATTTCAGACTTTCAGCACCTTTATTCCTTGCTATTTTCCTCTTTTTTAACAGCTTTTCACTTCCCTGCCACTTTCATTTGGAAAGTCTAACCATTTTGTAGGCTTTTTAAAGTCCTATTAGAACAGCAATAAGCAAACCATTTCAAGCATGCTTTAAAAAGTATCGTTCACTGTGGTCCTTGCTGTTTCCACCACAGTGTTCCCTAACCTCTTTATCCCTCTCTCAGTACAGCTCACTTTCTCCCTTTCCTTTGGATCCGGACAAGTGTCTCAAAACACTCAAGCACATTCACTAGAATTTTCTGATCATAGAAGTACAAGTAGCAGATTTTAAAGCAGAAAGCAGGGAATGCAATGTAAGTCTTAGCATGGAACAGAAGAAACATGAGAAGCATCATAGCATGTAGAGAGAGCTTTCAACAGCAGACAATTATTAGGAAATGTAACATTGCATATATTCTTTAATAACAGATAAAGAATTTGGGAATGGATCGTCTGACATGACAGGCAACCTTACGCAGCAGTAGAGTTGAGAGTTTCACACTTCTGCCTCACTAAACCTATCCCCTCTCCCTAAAAATAGCCATACTTAATAACACTATTCTTTTCTCATTGGGAGATACAAGAGACTCCTGAAAGAATCAGGATTTAAGGGATTGCCTGTAGATATCTTTCCATCCTCTATCTGCTGTCAAGTTCAGCAGTGATCTGAGCTGGAGATTTGACATGTCCTCTTATTCCACTATGCTGGTTGATCTCTCCTTAAATCTATGGAAATTTCTACCAACATGTCCTTTAGGCAGGCATCACCATACCCACCATCCACGGCACATCAGTCTGGAACATGGGAGCTTGAAGTTTGGCTTCCACAACTCCTCTGAGGTTTTAGCAAGTAACTTAATACAGACACAGCAAAATAAAGAACAGGAAAGCAGGAAGGATCACACTGAAATAAATTAGAAAAAAAAGAAGAAAGATAACCAAAGTTGGGAATAAAGTCACAAAATACTAAAAAGGAAGCAAAACAAGGCATAATACCAAAGCCTCTATTTCCTCCTATGAAGTCCCCTTACCTACCAGGAAGACTAATTCCCACTGTGGACTAGGAGACAGGGAACAGTTACTTTTACACTCTTAAAGCTCATTGCAGATAGAAATACTCATAGTCCACATTCCAGTTTTTTAATGTCAGCCCATCCTTCCTGCCATACAGAATTGGTCCCTTTAGCAGAGAAGGAAAATAATTCATTACAGATAAAGCTAGCTATCTATAATCCAAATAAATTTGAGATTGCTAGCAAAATCAATTTATAATGAGGTATGACAGAGTCATTAAACTTTGAAATTCATATTCATAGATAAATGAAAGTGGGAAAAATTTCATACTCAGAGAAACGAAAAGAGATGCTATTTTCAGCATAACAATTAATAATGAGATTTAGTCCTGCTTCACTTAAGACAAGAGGGTAACAGCAGTTCTAACTGCAAAACCGCACCTTTCAGTGCTGTATTTTCTTATTTATTTAAAACATTAAACTGTAATTACTTGTGGGAAAGACACACAAGTACCTAGATTAAAAGAATTGCTAAAGTTCATCCTAAGTTTAAAAAAAGGACTCCTCACAAAAAAAAAGTACTCACAAAAAAAAAAAGAAGAAAAAAAAAGTAACATTGAACTGATCTGAGGGATTTTTTGGATCTTTGAACACTCTCCAGAGTACCAAGAACACATTTCCTCACTCAAACTATTATTGTACATCAAGAAAAGGACAGGCAAGCAGTCCAATTTTATCCACCCAAATAACAGGAAGACAAGAATATTGTTCCAGTACTTGCATAGAAACTTCTCAGTTCTTCTCCACTATCACAGACTTTTTCTACTAAGCTGCTTGTATTCATTTCACTATTTATTCAATCTGCAAACAGAATGTAAAAGTGACCTGAATTGTTCTGAATATCCTCATAAGAGTGATACTTGGGTAATACATACTGATGCTCTCACCACATTCATCCCATGCCCCACCTCTTCCTGAGACAAAGCATCTTTTGAGACCACCAAGTTCCTTCACTCAGTGGTTTGCCATTCAAAATTTATCTGTAGAGTGCTACAGAACTCCTGTTGGCACAAAAGCAAACACCTGCCAAGTGGAAACTCATCACTGGCTATGAATGCAATCTTTGTCTCCAGCAATTCTGTTAAAAATGTGAAGCAAGTGATTTTATAAGCTGGTCACAAAATAGGGTACATCTGTCATTCACTTCAATACATACTATAGGAGCATGTATCCACCCACTAAGATTGTGGCATGTAAAAGGGATGTAAAAGGGATGCTTTAGGTGTTTGTGTTTTTTTTTTAACTTCGTAGTGTTTTTCTTACACCACCAGTACTTCAACCTCCAATAAAAGTTTAGAACAGCATGCCATCAGAGAGATCCAGAGAAAAGCATGAGTGTGATTTTTTAACGGTAATTTATAAAACATTCATAGCCTACTCAGCATCATCTGATTCTAGTAATAGAAGAAAGTATTGAATATGTTACTGCAAAACATATCACCATACACTGTCAGGCATAGTTATAAAGAATCTGAAAGTACTTTCAAAGATGTTTCCCTGTTCACTTTGACCCCAGTCACATGCCACACATGCCCGTGGTTTCCAAATGTAGGCCACACAGTGTTTAAAAAAACCCGTATGTTTCTTTAACAACGTGTTTTAAAATAGATATATAGCAGTTCATGCTGGCAAGAAGTGTAACAATGAAAGACAGGAAGTTCTGTATTTGGTACGAGGATGAATCTCAAAATCTTCCAAATCATTTCCAGTTTCCTGCTTACCAGCAACAGATAAATACTGATATCATATTGCTCTTGGAATAACCTTGAAGATATTTTGACATATGAGAACACTTAGGATTTTCTAGTTGAGAAAAATCAGTAAGTATTAAACACACATACTACAAAGAAAGAGCATTCATTTGGCATTTCAGTCACCAATACTTTGCATCAGTAAGTACGTTCAACTGTAAGTTCAACACCTCACAATGTGTTAACGTTGAATCACATTTGTATTCTGAAAATAAAATCTGAGTGGCAACTGAAAAAGAATTAACAAATTTCCGTAGCTAAAGGAAACATTAAACTGCTGACTAGAATATGGGTTCTTAAATAAACCAAGCTTACTGCAAGGTGATGGAGGTATGCACAGAATTCTTGCTTTTAGAAAACTTAGCAAATCCTCCTTAGCTCATGTTTAAGTAACCAGAAACTGAGTGCATTATGCATGAGAATACAAATTTCAACATGCAAAGTATTTGGGGAAGGCTGGAATATATATATATATAAAATATACATATTTTCCAGTATCTTTACAGTGAAAAGAAGTAGTAAATATTCTTAAAAAAAAATGAAGACGTGAAAGCATGATCCAAAACAGTTAATGAGTTCATTAAACTAGCCACATTCCTTAAGTATTTATGAAACTTGAAGAGAAGCTTGAATTTATTTCTTTAAAAAATGCTTTCTGTTGTTTGTAATTGCTAATCGGATGATTCTGTCATTCTTGTGCATAAATAGATAATACTGGTAGATAACTTTAGCCACTGAAAAGGGCCAGGAAAATGCAGTTTTCTCGGAAAATGCAGTTTTCTCATCAAATGCAGTAGAATATTTAACAAGTAAGTTGAATAGTTACATGCAACCTGGACATGTCTGTTAAAATTTTGTATTTCTTATAACTAGTCTATTGTACTTTCCTTCAGCCTTGAGCTTCCATAAAACTCAGAAAATAAAAAAATAAAATCCAAACCTTCCTGAAAATAAAATCAGGACCACATGTATCTTTCTACACTTAACTGAACATCAAAACACCCACTTAGAATCGTTTTACATTTTGGCCCATTACCCAAAATTTTGTTCAAACCTTCAAGTTTGAACAATTTAGGATCTATATTACAGTAAAAACTTGTTCCCAAATATGTATAAACAACATGACAACTGTGCACAAGATATGCATTATTAAACTAAATGCCCTGTATAATCCTAATGATAGCGATCCAGAGAGCTAATACAGAAGGGAATTTTTGAGCAACTTAAAAATATCTTGTATTACAATAGTATTCATTCAAACTCAAATTCTTAAACTATATTGTTTCTTCTAAACAAATGGTGCTGAAATCACTGGGGATTATCCTTCAGTTTAACTTAGAATCTCCCTCCATCCACATATTTTAAAAATGCATTCAAACTGGGTTTCTAAAAATGGAGTGTTTTTATTGTGTCATAAAATAATATTTTCTATCCATGAAAGCATAATTATGTGTTGAATAATTGCAACTGTAAAGGCGACAGTTCCATATCTACAGGTGCTTGACTTTTGCTCTACAAACTCTTTCACTCCTTCTCTGCTCTGTGGATTGATCCTACACAAGACACCTGACTACAGTTCATTCTCACAGTGTTGGATGTGAATGTGATACTCATTGCAGAAGTGCTTGGCCTCTCCCAGCACACAGCAAGGCCTGGTCTTACCGCATCACGGATATAGTGGCTTTCCTCAACACAAACCTGTTGGTTATGATCCAACCCTATAAAACCATGAAAAGTAAACACATCACGCCAGTGAATAAACGTCTCTGCTAATCAAATCCCACCTCGAGAGGGAAAAGTGGGCAGTGATTGTAAGTTTAAGTGCAACTAAATGAAATCAACCAGCACTGCACAAATACCTTGTTGTACGGATCTGTACTGGGTGTGTAAATGTCAGAAAGGATCATTCAGTTCAATCTCCTGTGTGGATAAAAAGTAGCACTTTCTTTAATAGCTCACTGCATGGAAATGCATATGACACAAAACTTTGATGTTGTGTCTCCCTGGTCTTTAACACCACTGTGCATTCTAGCATGGGAGGAGAAAGTCCTCCACAAGAAGCAATACCTATTTTGACATTTTAGTCGAGTTGGTACAGTATTTGCATGCATATATCACAACATTATTTCTTGCTCCTCTATTTTTAACCACATTATAAATGCGTAAAACCTGCATTGCAGTTAAATTAAGGAATCAGAAAGCTATATTGCTCAATTGAAACAGACATTTCCCCAATCTCATAAGAGCAACTATTCCAAACAGCCTGTATGAAGTACATTTTGGGTTTGGAAGCATTTACCTAAAATCCTGACAGTTGCCAATACTGAAGCAAAGCTTTGGCATACATCCTTGAAGCATCATAGAAACATCATCTTTTCAGTATTGCAACAAAATGTATTTCTGTGGCAAAAAAAAATCTACACATGTCAGGAGTTCATCAAATACATGACATTCCTAAAAAGAAGGCAGTCAATACTTGGAAAAGAATTGTGAAAAAAAAAGTAGCTCAAGGCATCTGTAAGGTTCACTGCTAAAGCTGGGCCTTACATGTTAAACCAAAAGCTCTTTGGAAGAGGAATTGTTCTTTCCTGACCTATGCACTGTCACCCAAAGCCCTTCAACAAGTGTCAGTCATTATTTTATATTAACAACGCTGACCCAGGTTGCCTAACTTAGGCTTTTAGGCCCTGGTTCCAGAAACATCCATGCAGTCAGACAATGTATGCACCTAAGAAAGCCTTTTGATTTCAAAAACAAAAAACCCTTCAGCAAACAAGCATCCTCTTAAAGGCCAGCAAGTTTAAGCCTCCTATAGCTTTACTTATGCAGATTTTGTGTAAAGACGCTTTCAGTGAATTTAAAGCAGTCATTAAATAGAGGTCATTAAACAGAGGAATTCTACAAATGTAGTAAGTACCTGGGAAGAAACTCATGTAACAAAATGTTTTATTGGCCTTCTCTTTAAAAAGACCTTCTGACACATGGGATACAACCTAATTGAATAAACTAAATAATTTTCTGAGTGTGCCTTGGTTTTTGCTTTTATTTTACCATCATTTTGCCACTTATCATTTAAGTCATATGAAACATCAAAGACTAATGCAAATGATACACTTTTCTTTAAGGGGAAACTTAATTCCCTAGTTTCTCAATTATTGCTTAGCAGCTAAAGATTGTAGATCTTCTTCTTATGAAAGGCACCAGAAGACAATAACTAATCGTGTTCCCATAATTTACATCATAGCAATAGTTAGATCTTTGTAAATCACAGATACTGGTAGAATTCTGGTAGAACTTTTTTTCTTTGTCCTACTTGCTTAGCAAAAGCATTTTTGGTTCTGTTTTAATACGGCAGTGCCTGTCAGTTCTAACACCCACGAGAGACTTTACGACCAACATGAAGAAGCATTTCAAGATTACCACAGCAAACATGTTTGAGAATGATAAAATCAAATTTGATGGAATACATTCAGAGTGTCTTGCTAAGAATTAGCACATGAGAACATGGTAATATAGTAAAGGCTGTTTGAAACATCCTTACCTCTACTGCTTTCTAGAACATAGTTCAGCGTGACAACACACTGGGTTCAGAAAGACACTACACAAAGAAATTGGTACAATAAAGCTATTTTTCTGACCTAGTCATACATAATTGTCTTACAAAATGGGATGACCAAGGTTTCTTTTTTCCTTTTTCATAGTGAGCTCTCA
Organism: Apaloderma vittatum; assembly: GCF_000703405.1. Classification (NCBI taxonomy): domain Eukaryota; kingdom Metazoa; phylum Chordata; class Aves; order Trogoniformes; family Trogonidae; genus Apaloderma; species Apaloderma vittatum. The sequence goes on along the minus strand of NW_009698427.1, from coordinate 38,059 downwards.
ACTGACTTCTCTTAATGAAAACTGAAACGTTCATTTTTATTTACGAATTTCCTATGATTCATCCTTTCCATTGTGAGATTGCATTAAGAATCTTTACACTTCCTAACCTGTACAATGGATAGGAATTCAGTTTACCTAAAGGTTTTCTGAAGGAGTAAGAGTATGCTTTACATTGTTAAAATGTCCTTAAAACTCTTAGAAGGCAGAAAAGTTCAGGAAGGCCAAGTCCATCTTTTAAAATCCTGGATTTTAAATATAGCTGTTCTTTTTCCCTCATACACTACTTTTGTATATTTCCTTATGGCAGAATAGTAGAGCAGTTGCAGAACAGCTGCAAAAAAAATATATTTTGTACAGCAGGGAATAGACTTTCCAAGACAGTTCAAATACGGAGTGACTCAACAAAAGTTTTATTCTTCTATTGTGTTTAACAGTTTGTTTACTAACTAGTAAAAAGAAAGAAGAACAGGTAAAATTTAGTTCCCTTCTGAGTTTATCTGGAAACTCAGCATTTCTTCATGGACTCTTAATTCAATTTCCAAAAAAGAAACCTACCATCTAAAATCAGCAGTGAAATAAATACGAAAATTTTATTGGGTGTAAATAAGCATTTCTGAAATATGGGAAGCAGCAGAAAAAAACCCAGCAGGCTGAAATTACCTGTGCTGAAGAGTCACCTGCACCAAAAAATGAGTTTATTATTGAGAGCTCACTTCACCCTAAAGATGCCTTGACAATGTAAAAGAAAAAAAACAGGAAGGCCTTGGCCTTGAGCACAAAACTTCTTTGCTTTGTACAGCACCTCCCACAACAGGAATGGTGTCCTTGGGTGCTACAGCAATGGAACCAGGAAGAGCAGGACAATGAGAAGTGTACAGTGATTATTGCTGCAGAAAGGTTTGCGCAAAGGGGGCTAGAGCAGCAGGTAGTAGGGATGAAAAAATGGAACATGTAAAGTGAAAGTGTCCTTCTCTCCACAGAAAAAATTGTCAGGTCATGGTACAAAATGCTTCCCAACTGAAAGAGCAAACAGTTTAAAATACATTGTACCACTTCAGATTTAATACAAGGTTGGATTAGCCAAGTCTTGTTCAATTATTTGTAAACTAGAAGTGCTGTGGATAGCACACGGTAAAAATCAGTGGATTAAGTCACTGCAATCTTAACACTATAGGTATAATGATCAGTGACTGAACTGCCGATTTAGTCTGCTCCTTTAACATTTCATTAATTACTGCACTCAATTTATTGAAACTTTTTTGCTTGAAAGCATTCCACCGAGGTTTACTAATATTCTTCTGGTTTCCTCAAGTATTCCCAATTATATTTGCTGTTCAAACGTGAAGAGATGCACTTGACAGGTTTACACCTCTCCCATTAAGTGTATTGATGTGTTCTTGTCAATAACTAAGGCTAACTGCATCTACCTCCTTCTAAAAGTAAGATGCAAATCATTGCAGACTAGTTTGCACTTTAACTCGTAGGCAAAGCTGGTGTTTACTCCATGGAAAAAAATATTGGTTTCCAGAACCAGTGGTGTGATCATGGGTTAAAGTATATCTTAGTGGCCAAAAGGAGTTTGTTTTGTTTTTTAAAGGCAGGTGATCAGCCACCAAGGTCTTACTACACCTCCAGTCCACAAAGACAAAGCGTTGTGGGTTTTTTTTTCGCCAATTATTTTCAAATTCCAGAACCCTGGCTAGTTTAATGAACCATACATACAGATAGACCTGAACACACTTGACACAGCAATGTAGGCTAAGAAACAACAAGTGTTTTCAGCTTACTCAAGTGTAAAAATGCTAATGGAATACAGACTTGTGCCAGTTGACAGCAGTCTGCAAGCTTATATCTGCTTCTATTAATTAATTTTGTATGTAAGAAAAGTCTCCAAAAGCACACTGCATATGACATTTTATACACTCTTGGAAAAAGCACCCACCTTTAGTCGGTATCAACGTGAGCTTCACAAGAATTTCACACTGGATATGAGATTTCTTAATATCTTATACACATTTTTGATGTACAGTTAAACTGAGATAGATAGATAGATAGATAGATAGGTAGGTAGGTAGGTAGGTAGATAGGTAGATAGATGATAGATATGAAAGCAAGTCATAAGCTGAATTTCTTTCTTTGGAGGAAGGGGTCCTCACATTCCGCTGCAGGTAAATGACGTAAATACAGATGTATAACTACTAGATTCTGTGAATTTAAATTTTAAAAAGGTAGACTGAATTTAGAACTATAGCCCATGGGACTTGTTAAAATCTGTGTGAAGATCTAAAGACCATCTCTGCCTATCACAATGGGCTTTAAAACTGCTGTAATGTAATATTAAACAACCAATAAAATGATTTTTTTATCAAGAGAGTATGACAAAAATAACTCCACAAGCAGAGTGGAGCTTTGAGATAAAAGCAATGCATACCCCTCTTGTACACATTTTCTGGGAGTCACAGCCGATCGGTGTAATAGTCCACACTCATGGGTCTCTGATTTTGGGGATGCAAAAGCATTTGCAAAGCTGCCACTGCAGTGCAAGGTGCCCAAGAAGCATCCCTTGTGCAAGATGGCAGATCTCCACCCAGCTATGTATAGGCTTAATTTGTGGTCAAACATGCAAATTAGCAGCAGAGATTAGCGGGGAAATAATGACGAGGGAAGAAAATGCCTTGCTGCCTCTTGAGGGAGGAAGAGTCTGTCATAGCCTCTCTCCTCACCCTCAGCACAAATAGACTTTGCTTACAGATGCGAAGGATGCCAGCCCTCACTGTGGGGACTCATATTTAACATCCCTGGCACACCTACCCACACAGCTAGGCCAAAAAGTCCCACCCAGAGTGGGGAGAAGGAGATCTCAGCCCTTGGGGGCCAAGACTGCAGCAGGAGGTCTTAGGAATCTTGCTCCCCGGTCAGCTTGTTGGTGCCAGGCCAGAGGTGAGCTTGCAGGAGACCAGGAAGGTGAAGATGGTGAGGCAAAGTGAAGGAAAAAAGTGCAAAGGCACCTGCCCTGGGAAAACCCTACACCCTTCAACAAAACCAAGCTCTCAATGATTTATTAAACATTTGTGTTACTGAAAGGTTATACTTGTATAAGAGCCTACGTCTTCTTATCTGCCCAGTACTAAAAGAAATTTTGTTACGCTTACTGTGCCAGGTAAATGCCAAATAAGCAAGTACCCAGATACTAAGCACAGTACCTTGCACGCTCCTTTCAATAAATCTGAAATTTCTCAGATGAGACTCAAAGAATTCTTTAGATCACAGATGTTCGTAACCCTTACAGAAGCTGCACCACAGGAAACTTCCCTTCGAGCAAGACTGTTATACAACTATTGAAAAGTCCATCTTTCCAGTCTCTCTTTTGAGTACTATCTTTCCAGACTTCACTGAAAATCTAAAATTCAGATATTCATATTATTTTTTCTCTGCAAACATAGGCTTTTATAGGCACTGTAGCATTAAATGAAGAATTAAAATAATCCATTTTGTGTAAATTAGCTTATTAAAATTCCTTGTACCTGAAAACAATTGAAAGTTGCCATCCAGTGGCTGAAGGCAGCACTGAGTTAATACAAAACTGACAGGAGGATTCAACTACAATGACATCTAGTGGTGTAAGGTATCAAACTGGTAGAATGCATTTTGAAAATGTACCTAAAAATAGTATTTTACTAATGTTACTTTTAAATTTAATTCAAATACAAGTTTATACATAGTATGATTTAAAGTACACCTTGGTAATTTTGTTGTATCTTCTTTTTCATATAGAAGCATAGCATATCACATGCCATCATAAAAACATGACAGCGTTTAGCGTCATCCAGTATTATTAGTAACTCTGAATATCTATTACTCTCAAAAAATATTTTAAATAAAGAAATTATGACATCGCTTCTATTACCCCAATGGCTTTTAAGTTAGTATTGCTTGTAAAGCTATCATACAAGCCATTTAATGGTACCTTACTTGGTTCATGAATTCTGTGGGTTTTAATACAAAAGCATTCTTCTAGAATAGGTATAGAAGGCTCTAGAATCCCTATTAAAAATACCCTGTGAATTAGTATATTTGATAAATTACATTTCAGCCAATCGTATTATTTTCCTATGTAACATAGCAGTACAGCTAAATACTCATCATAATTTTGTTGTATTAATGAAAGTGAGTACTCAAAAGTCATACTAGATCTTAGCTACTTAACAAATATCAGCATTAATCACACTGTATGCAGCACAAAAAAGATCTAACAGATACTGGGAGACAAAGAGTGAGGGTTCACATTTTGAAAAGTCTTTCAGTCAAGTACACTGAAAAGCATTATTCGATTAAGAAAAATACTAACTGAAGAAGACTGTGGTGACGTTTATGTTTGCTTATAGGCTTTATATATTGTGTACAAATTGTGTACATTTTGTTATCAACTACTATACTCCTCTGAACTGAACATCTGGTTTGACATCAGTAAGAATGTCAGTGTTAGCTCAACACATTATGTGGAAGAAGTGCTGTGCAAATACAGAAATAAATTGCAATGAGGAAGGCTATGCTTTCCTGCTCAGAGTTGTGGCATCACTGGCAGCAATCCACAATGACCCGGTGCTGAAAATACTCACAATTCAGCAGTGAATCTCACTGTGAAATATGGGAGATGAAAAGAACAGCAGTTGATTTATGAACAAAATCCTGGAGAAGACATGCAGTTCCAGCCTTAGGTGTCAATCTTGAAAAAGCATAGGAGTAAGAACATTCGCTTGTGAGAAAACAGTAATAAGATAAACAGACTGGAGAACGACATATGACCAGTTGGTCACTAATATTCACTCTAAAAGAATGATACTCATACACGTGTACAGGGGTTTTTTTATCTTTTTGATTTAGTCTAGGACAAAATGAATACATAATAAATGCAGGTAATGCAGAAAAAAAACAATGGAGAAAAAGATCAGAGTAAGAAGGAAGGAGTAGAAGCGGTAGGAAGGATGAAAAAATGAACAAACATAGCATGTCCTATGGCTAGGACAGACTGTTTGGCCACTCTAACCACCTGGTATCAAACAATGGCTCCATTACAGTAACAGGTCTTTATTTAGCTATTAGCTAGCTTACACACACAGAGAGTCCTATATAGCAAGTATTATAGGAATTTTGAACCTGTATTGTTCAAGTAACTCAATCACTGTTTTGGAAAAATAATCCCATAAAATTGTGGTCCTTTTGTAAGAGTCTCCCTTTTAATATAAATGCTTAACTACAGAAGGTTAAGAAACTGTGTATATAACTGGAAGTGCACCCTGCAGCATGATTTCACAAGTGAAAAATACTTAGCTTTATTAAACAGGTTAAATATGTAAAATGCTTGCTATAGAAACTTGATGCCAGACCTCATCGACCATCTGAAAGCACTTCTGTGGGCCTTCTTTGAGGGTGGAAGTTGTCCCCATCTGTCAGAGCAACATTTATAAATAACAGGTCAACCTGTATATAAATAAGATAGTTATCTGAACATCAGCTGTGACATATGGTTTCCTCACTATACTGAGAAATACTGTGCAGACAGCAGAGGCAACTGTTCTTTATATTAAAATGTTATCTTTTCATTTAAACAAATATTCAAGTCTAAGTAGTGTTAATTTAAAGAAGTTTTTCTTAGAAGTAGTGTGACAAATTAATGTTGTCATATTCAGGTTTTTCAGTTTGAATGGGTTTTTAAATCAAATGAATGATGAGTTATTTTTTCCAAAAAACTATAAAGACTTTTCTGTACTCTTGAGTGCATCCTCTGACGCAGCCCAGAGCACACACAGGGTAAGTTTGAGTTCATTTACTGCAAACCGTTCACGAAGAAAAACTCTCAATTTTCTATGAAAAAAATTAGTAAAAAAATATAGTTTTACCTAAAAAATAGTTTCTACTCTTGTTAAAATAAACTGTTAAACTGGAACATTTGGCAACATTAGAACTATTTTTCCAATCCTTTTCACACAAAAGTTAATTTTATCGGAATGTCATGCATTGCTATGTTCGGCGAAAATGTAAAACTGGCAACACATCTCCCAGATTGTTCCTGCTAGCTCCACTCCTGAATTCTAGTTTGAGAGTCAAAGTACATTAAATATATTTACCAGACAAAAAAGCTTCATGTCATTTCTCTAGTTGTGCATTTGGAAGTTAAGGTACCAAGAAACATCTAGGACTACTGATAGTTCCAAATATATTACAGTAGAATATATATAATTTTCCTTAAAAAAATAGTAGATCCCTTAAAATCTTCCCCTACTCAGTGTTGTTATACAGCTACCTACATTACCAGGGAAAGATATTTTTGCCACTAAGTGCAACACACAGGTAGTGCACTAGAAGGGGGGGGCATGTGAAGGGGTAAATATCATAAAAACCTTCGTAAAAGTTTAGCAGAGAGTGGTTGTATTTTTTCTTATCAAGGCTTAGAATAGGCAGATAAAATCTGGTTGTGAAGCATTTTGACAAAAAGCAAAATTCAACTTGCATGACAACAGAACAAGTTGCTCTTTCTGCCCAGCGTGCAACATCCACCCAAGCCTCTCATATACAGATTGAACGTGTATATTACTTCAGTATGAATTAAGAAAAAGCTGACTTTGAACTTTGATATGCAGAAGCTGTGAAGGGTTATGCCCCAATTCCACTGTTTTTTTCATTCAGTATTACCACTTTGGTTTTTTTCTGCAAAATATTATTCACATTAATCATTCATCTTGTGATTTATTTGGAAAAAATATCTTGGGCATTGAAAGGAATTGTTGTCATGTTGCTGAAATGTTGTTCTAAAAGTACCAGCAGAATAAAAAAACTTTCAGAGACAAAAAATACATTCTCATGAGTGAATTGTGATTGCATTAATGTTTCGGGGGTTTTTTTCAGTGTTTCTTAGCACTATTCTGTTTTGGTTATCCAGAAAAATTGAAGAGAGAAATATCGTCGTTTCAGATCATGGTCAACAATTAAAACTGTAATAGCAAACATATGAGGTATTTGATAGAGCCATTCAGTAGCGTACACTTCATTCTTAGCCACTGATTATATTTCTTCCTATTCACAGGTAAGAATTATTAATATAATTCAAAATAACTATTGAAATCTAAGTACCAATTATCCTTCTGAAATATTTTGTAAACCTAATGAAAGGGCCTTCCTCTTCTACTGCAAAAGGAGAAGAGGAAGAAATGTTTCCAGGTCTTAGCTTATTCTCTTACTGGAATACAATTTAAGATACGTTTGCCTCATATGGTTTGAACAGGCAGTTGGACTAGAGGATCTCCTGAAGTCACTGTCAATTATCCTATGAGCCTGTCCTACACTCACATATATTTGTTGGATGGTTATCAATAAAGTCTCTGTGGCTTTCTGTTCATACCTCTCTTATAGGAATTGTTTAGAGAAATGTAAAAGAAAATTCAGAATAATGGCTTTGGGATCTTAAAGCTTTATAATGTGGTTATTGTGTAATAAAACGGAAATTCTTGGGCAACTCATATCTAGCACTGGGCAAAAGTGTATTTTCAATTTCTCCTTCTCTTGGCATGAAGATTTTTAGTTCTGGGATAAAATAAATAGTGTCAGCCAGAAATAAAGATTATACTCCACTGCTAACCGTTCAAGCCATGAAATATACTTTCGCTGGGTGTTTGTGTCTCAACTATCACTGTCATTTTGAATGGATGAAAATAGTTTCTGCTGCTGTGAGTACCTCCTTCTAAGATTTAACAAACTAGGTAGGTAGGTGGAAAGATACTGGCATTCTTAGTAGCAGCATATGATCTTTTATTTTTATGACCGTTACTTTGCATTAAGCTTACATATTTTGTGGGCTTGACTATGCTATATTCAACTACTATAAACTGCTCTGTGCAGTGTAATAAATAAAATACTTTCTGTTCATTATTTCAGTGGGATTATGTAGAGTGTAAAAAGATAAATTACCTTGCATTTCTACAAAGTAAAATATTTCTTAAAAATATATTATTTTTAAAAACCAGTTTATTTTAAAAATTTAAATTAATTAAAATTCTATTTTAAAAATCAGAGTATCTCAAGTACAGCACTTTAAAAAATCCACTTTAAGTACTATACAATATATACTTCAACATATTTTTCATTTTTAGCAGTATTCTTTGAAGTTTTGGGCCGCTGTATTGTTTCTGTGTTCTGCTGTCAAAAGTTTAGATTGCATCTTTACTGTAGAGCTTAATATACTCTCTTCAACAATCAACTCACATTGTAGCTTTTATGTTCTGATACCTAAATTGTCCAATACTCTGCCACCTACCGTTAGCGTCACATATATATAATAATTATATGCATATATATGCATATAAAATTATATGCACTTAAAATTAATTTAGGTTTACTTTGCAAAATTCAATGCAACTAAAATAATATAGGAATGAAAAATGAGATTGTGCTTGTTTTTCGAAACAATTTGTTACAATTTCTTTAGATTCATGTATCTACTAACATTTGTGAATAAAAGTGGCTTTTAATTTTACATATATTTATATATTCTCAACCTTTATTCCACTTAGACATGCATAAAATACATTTCAGTGCTTTGTTTCATTTCAAGTGGTTCCTCCTTCCGCCTTTTTTATACCCTGACTTCAGTGTAATAGAAAATTAAAATGCAATTTGAAACCTTTACATTTTTCTTTTAACATTTTCTTCCAGCAGCAGTAGCCAGAGAAGGTCTGTAACTCTTACACCAGATTGATTTTCTGTATGGACACAAATCTCAACTTTAAGCTTATTTATGCTGGAGAATAACATAAAATGTCTCTGTATCTAAAATGAAGGTAAGACTACAATTGCATGTACATTAAAAAAGAGAAATAGTAATGTCATGCTGCTTACTTCTGTAGTGGGGACTTGATATACTCCTCAGCCGGCATGGCAGAATGACTCTTCTACATATGAGCACATTTGGGATGGTTGCCAGTACTGTTAACTGCTCAACATCTCTAAAACCTCAACAAGTACCCAAAGCCTCTCTTGGAAAGAGATTCCCTCCATCCATTCCTCTATTGATCCTTGGAATGGAAAGGCTCCTTCTCTTTGATCGAAACAGTGTAACTGGATAACTACTTTCTCAGAAAGTCGTTGATTTGGGCCTTATGTGAGATTTTACGTATTATTAATATGCAGTAGCTGTGATGAGGATACTGACACATAACCAGTGGGAACAACAGAGATAGATAAAACAGATGAGATCAGTGTTAAATAGTCACTGTAGGAAGAATGAGAATCAGGAACCAGCACCTTCAATGTAGGACTGAGGGAAGTTTCTCCTTTCCCTTTTCAAGCTACAGCTCTGAAAAGTTCTGATTACTCCTAAATGCCATTCTCTTCACTAAAACTTAAATTAAACAACATATACATCTAATGTGTGGGAATAGGTGGCATGATGGTACATGAACAAGTTCCAGAAAAAGCTTATCTATCATATTTGATAATCCTGTTTAATAAGGACACAATAGTGAAATTTCTTGCTTTGCGGGTTTTGCATGGGCTGTAAGCAAGGCTGTTGTGATATGTCACAGAAATACCGAAACAGTATGCGAAATTAATAGTTTGTTTATGCAGTGCAGAAATATTTTGAGCCATTTGAGGGGAGAAAAACCTAATTTCTGAAGGGGCCCTTCTATGAGCTGAACCCTGAATTTGTTACAATACTGCACCTGCAGAGTCCACGAGGCAATGTATCATTTACACAGCCTAACTCAGGAAATCTGTTAACACATCCTCTTTCAAACATATTTTAGCAGGTTATTTTCATTATTAACTTTCAGCATAACTGCTTCTAAATATTTTAGAAAAAATAGCAATAATAAAGCAATGCACTGTGAATTATTTTGGCTTGCAAATCATTTGCAAGTACACAGTTTTCTAAAGATTCAATAGACAATTACTGACAGATGGTAAGGTATACTTCAAGATAAACTTTTCACTAATAACTGCATTTAGAATGTGACCAGGCAGTAAGGTGAAGATCAGAAATGTACTTTGAAATATTAAGGACAAATTATGTGCCTCATATATTTTACATATATATATATGTATATGGAGGAGGGGGGGAAGAGGGATGTGGAGGTATATATATATATGCACATAATAGAGCAGCTTTGTGTTTCAGTAGTATCTCCAATAATGCTCTTAATTTGTGATGCTAGCAAGAAGATACTAGTATTCTTATGAAGAATGATACACATTTTTTTCAGAACCAATGTTCCAAGTAAAATGTTCATATATTATTTGTAGAGGCAATGAGTACACACATAACTGTAGCCCAAAAATGTAATGCTGATACAACTTAGAAAATTCTGCACGTTCCTAATTTACTTCAATAATTTTTCATGGAAAAATGTGAAGAAACATCTTCTTTCAGCACATAGTTTTTTGACAATGCAGGGCAGCATTCTCTCTTGATAACACTAAATTCAAAGGAAAGAAAGGATCTTTTCCGACAAGTTTAGATACTGAAATTGTAATTGTGATTTTTTTCTCAATTTAATCTATAGCATGACATCAAAGCATTTGTCTCCTAATTCTTCAAATATCATTCGACAAAGTGAAAAGCAAATTAGTTTGCTTGTTTTAAAAGCAAACCAGGAGCATAAGGGGTGACATGTAACATTTAAATGACTAATAGATTAGACTGTTTTTCATAGCCATTCTAGTCATAGGTGAAGCATAAAGCTTCTTATGCAAACCTGTGCCTACTTCTGAAGCATATATACATTTCTAAAGCTTGTCTTGTAGACTTATAGCAATTTTATTTTTTTTTTAATTTTCCAAGCAGAGAGTCTTCATAAAACACCTGCAATATCTCCAAAGCATTATGCTGGAGAAATGACAGATTTTTTTTTTAAATGAAAATAGAAAAAAAAAGAAGATAAAAACAAGAGGAAAAATTAGGAAAATATTTTCATCTCTTTTTTGAAAAAAAATTTCTTTTCTTATACTTAGTGACAACAATTGAAACAGATTCTTCAGACATCATCTAGGAAGAAAGTAAAATCTTTTTCAGTCACCATTTCATATTTTGGAGATTCTTACTTGAAGACAAATGGTGAAGTTTCATCAAATAGACTGTCCTCTGCATAGCTCTAGTTTATTTTAAAATAAGAAGTGACCTGGCAGTAATGAAAACCTCCTGTCATACATTTCTGGTTTAAGTACAACTCATGAGTAACATTGGACAATTAGTGACTGACATTGGCTTGTTTATGTTTGAAATTTTTTTTGGAGCACACAGCTTCTTCACTTCCATTTGCTAGATAACTGTCTCCAGTTTCATATTCATTCACCACATATTCTTTCACTACTTTATCCTTTATACTACCATCTCCTATGATTTCCATCAATGCTTTCTTTTAAAGCACCAAAGGAGCACCCTTGCACCCCACTAAATGATACTCTCTTAGGATCCTGAAGCCTTCTGTACTGATATATAGACTTTTTTCTGTGCACTTGTTTAATTTGTTCTACACATGGAGAGTAAATTCTGGAGTCATATTCTTACTATAACAATCACTAACAAAATACCAAAAAATAAAAGAGAAAAAAAAAAAGCAGAAATTTAGCTTTAAATACCTAAGTAATCTTCAAGTTCAGTGGCACAATCCAGTGGCACAATCCATGTTTAGGCAAGCTCAGGCACAAACATGCTGTGAGAACCTAGGCCTAGAAAAAAGCTCAACAATTGCGATTTTAACTAAATAAAGTATTTTTAAAGTGAAAGTATTTGTGTATATTTGTATATTTGGGTTTATGCCATCCCACTGGTTGCAGCGGGCTGACAGGCTGGGGCACACACAGCAGATGGATCTCAGTGGGGCTGCTGACAGGTGCCCACCTCCTCAAGCACAAAGGGCATATGTGGGAAGTCCCTCCTGCCAACACAGGTACCGTAACGCCCACAGGGAACCATCCTGATTTACTGAATAAGTTTTATCCAACCTACAGGATATACAAATTGAACTATATTTGCAAGAACTAGTCATATTTGAAAATGAACAAATTGAAATACAGTTGGAATTCGGAGCTCCAGTCTGAGCTGCAACATCACATCAGATGGCAAAAACCACATTATGGGGAACCTATTCAGTGCATAGAAAATGTTTTCTTTCAATCTCTGAAGAAAGTTGTGACAGATCAGCTTTAAAATGTTCCTGGTATATTTTGCCATGACATTCAACCTTCAAGAGATGCTTCAGGCAAGCGGACTCTGGTCCTGCTAAATTAGCCAGTGAGATGTAAAGTAGAAGCAAAAATAATTTACAAACATTAAGCAGCTTTCATCCTGCCCATATAGATAAGTGTCTTTTCCTAATTCAAGCTATGCCAAAAAATTACAAAGCTGTTTGCTTATTTATCTACATATGTAGAAAACTTCAAAGCAGAATCACAAGTTTAGAAGTTATTAATATGAGACATCTGTTGCACCACCTGCACAAATATTGAAGAAATACATCCACTTTTTGGGGAAGAACAATTTTTCTTTTTGTTTTAAGCTTTGTAAATCGCTTAAATCTTAGTCAGTGATAATTGTAGATCACTACAGAAGAATATAATTTAAACCCAATTGTTAAAATCATATTTTAATGAAACAATGAAGAGATAGTTGGATCTGAGTATAGTAGAACTGATGCAAGAATATTTTCTGACAAAAGATTCAATCAAAGATAAAGCACAAACAAAGATTAAAAAATCAAAGATAAAGCACAAATAAAACAAGGAATAAACAAGTATATTAGAGCAGTATCCCTAGGTTCTGAATTTTCTTTCTGGATTTTTATGTGTAGTATCCCTGCAGAAATCTTCGAAGTAACAAGAAAAAACTGAGATCCTCAAACACCAGCAAATAGTAACCTCAAAATTAGAAGAGCAAAAGCTGGAATTCAAATAAATGCTGTGCTGAAACAAAGAAGGTATTTTACAGAAAGGAATGGACACAGGAAGGATCTGCAAGGCTGATGTCTTCACAAAGGTTTATATTGTCATTTAAGGAAGGTTACCAAGAAGCTAAGTGAAAGAAATACTTTCAGCTCATCGGTGAAGAGAAGGGTTGCTCAGACAAACTGATATATTTATACACTATGTCAAATAGCATGTAGAAGACTTGTAGAAGGCTGAGTGAGAGAGAGAATAAAAACTTTTGACTTCTCACTAGTTACGAACAACTATTCATTAGTGTTGCAAGACAGAAAAGACTACACTCTTCTAAATATAGGGCAGCTTTCCAGGGAACTGAGAAAACAAAAATACATTAAAAAATCAGTAAATAGGTAACATTGCTAAACTGATCATTAAAAATTAACGAACATTTCTAAGTTTGTATGGAATTTATGCAGCCGAAGCTAGATGTGCAAGAAAATAGATAACATTTTGGTTATCAAATCGAACATCGGAAGAACTCCTGGTCGTAAGTGCCTGGCAGCTACCATGTCAAGCTTATAACCGGATGAGTATTAAACTGTTCAGCCAGGAAACACAACAGACAGCAACAGATCATTCAGCATGTGAAGACCACTGTCACCATCAAATTTCAGATAAAGTCATATCTTTTTTTAACTCTATTTATTTTTTTAATAAAGAAAAACAAAACAAGCTTTATGCATTGCTGCCCTTCTACTGAAACAGTCATAATAAATCACATACAGAAACCTGCCTGCATAGGAATTGCAGAGGGTCCCTTTCGGAGAGCTGACCGGGTAACAACAATCACACCGATGCGGTTACATGCCGTTCCAGCTTTATTCCTCCAATTAGCCCAATATATATACAGTTAAACGATATGCTTTGCATTCACGCGCCAACCACAAGCTACAATAAGCTTTGTCTTTGATTATCGTTATCAGTCCTTGTGGGTGTTAGATGCCCTTGCTGCAGTTAGAACATCCTGATGTACGTTTTGCAAAGTTCTTGCATATACAACTTTGTTACCTCTTTTTAAGCTTCAAGGCAACTCTAAGAACAGAGCATTGTTTACGGTCCAAGCTGGATTGTCCAAACTTTCTAGGAGTATACCATGTCCTTGTTCTGCAAGGAACTCCCCTAAAAGGAACAACCACCAAGCAGTATTTTTCATTCTTTGTGGCTTCTCTGCCTGCTTATAAGAGCAAATGTATTACCAGTTCAGCTCCAGCATCCAATCTGGTCAGCAGTCTTTATATCAGATCTGCCTTTGAGCTGGGAAGTATAAGCTATCAGTCACCAATTCCTAAAAAATGTCAAAACACCCTTGATAATTATTAAGTCACAAGAATCGTCAGCAATACAGTAGAGGTTGCTAATGAAGAACTGATACTGAACAGAGCTGGTTAAGGTTATAAATAAGAAACTAATGTAAGCAGCAGGAAAATTACTATTTCTCTCCAGAATATTCCTCGATAGTGGAAGGAAATCTCACAGTGGACAGTTTTGAGGCAATGATCATTTGAATTGCAAAAGAGAAATTGCATCTCTTACATTTCATTCAGCATGTCCAAGAAGATACAAGAAAACGAGCTGATAGTATCTCTAAATTCACAAAGGGACAGCCTTAATTTTGCTGTTTTGTTGGGGTTTTTTGGTTTTATGATTTGGGTTTTTTTCCAAAAAATAAAGGAGTTAAAGTGTAAGTAGTATTACCTTGGACCGATAAATTGGGAAGAGTGAGACTGGCCAATTTTCATCTTAGCAAAATGAAGAACAATACTCCTTCCTTCCCTTCATCAACAGGGGGAGCTATCTTAGTGCTCCACAGGAAGTTCAGTGTTTGTTCATATTTTTTTTTACACTTGTGTAAAACAGAAACAGTTTCTGGACAGTTAAGGTTAAACAGAGTTGCAGAATTACAAGCAAACACCTGAAGGCTGTGTTTTAAATTTCCTCATGTGTAAAACATGGATAAAGGCCTATCATTACTCTTAAAAAACAGACCTATATGTGCTAAGATACGTTAGAAATAAAGCAGCTCAGGTACACAGAAAGGAAGCAGTTATCTGAGCACTTTTAACAGTTGGAACTATCCTACGAATAAAGATGGATTTCACTGCCTTCCTGCTACATGGAGAACTGTCTGACGTGATAGCAACCTATTCCAATGTTTAGCTGTTTTCATGGCAAAGATCTCTTAGTAATATCCAGACAGAGTTTCCCCTTAAACAATTTGTTCTTGCTGTTTCTTGTCCAGCCACTGCACAAATTAAGATAGCACATGCATTTGTCTGTAGCTGTCTTACATGCACGAAGACTCTAAATGCACAGAAAACTACATTTTTGCCTAGTCAAACTCATTGAAATAATATTTGAATACTTATGAACCACAGTTACATACACTACAGATTATATATACTGCAGGAATCACATTATTTATTACTTGTAAGAGTTATCAGTAAAGCCAAAGAAGAGCCAATCACTTTCCAAAAATGACTGAGAGTACAAGTTCTCCTTATAGTATTATGACTGCTACTGACTGGATAAAGGAGAAGTTCCAAGTATTTCGGGAAATGAATGGCTTTATTCTTACAGATGAATTATGAAACTTGTCTTTACAGACATCTCTCAGTCATGAGGATAAAACAAAGATGTGTGCAATGGGACTCTTATCATACAGTCTGTCCCAGAAGTGGTCATGAGAGGTCTATGACCCCGACTCTGCCAAGGCAAAAGCAGGTTACATTGACTTGCCACATGAATGTGTGTACGACTGAGACATTTTTTAAATTACTAATGTACAATTTTTTTCTTCTGTGATTTGCTTTGTATTGCTAGAAACAAAATGGAAGAAATTAACATGTGTGCCATTTGAGTCCTGAGGTAATATCTCTTTGCACTTCCAGGTATTTTGCAAGGTGGGTATCATGGGCTTGTGTCTGGTGGGGGTTTTTGGTAACAGGTGGAGGCCTGTAGGGGTGACTTCTTGTAAAACTTCCAAAGCCCCCCCCATCCCAGGTAGAAGTCAGACTCACCCCTCGCCAAGGACAGGTCAATCAGTGCCTCTGCAATCAACATATTTAAGAGAGGAAACCTGTTGGGCCAGCCTATTTGTCTGTTTGTCCTGTCTTTTGTGTTGGGGAGTTGCTTGCTTTGGAAAGGGGAGGGATTTGAAAAGAGCAACCATGCAGTCATCAGAGTCTCTGAGGAAGGAGAGGGAGAAGAAGGCCAGCGGAGCAGAGACCTCCCTGGGCCCATGCTGAGATGGTAGGATGATGATAGCCTGTAAACCAAGGAGACTAACAGTGGCAAAATGTTCCGGATGCAGCAGCACATGGAGGACCCCATGCCAGGAGGGAGAGAGACTGTGCAGGAGTGGAGGATGTGCCCAAAGCAAACCACAGCTCTGAGGAGGACCTGTGCTGGAGCAGAGGACACTGCAACCCACTGGTGGGTCATATGCTGGTGTGAAGGACTTATGGAGGGAAAGTATTGCCTCCTTTGAGATGAGCACCACATGGTATCAGTGGAAGACCCCGGGGAGTCCTCTTCCCAAGAAGGCAAGATTGCCTTGAACAATCATTAATGGCCAGATGGACTGCACCGCCCACCTCTGCCCCCACTGCAGCTCTGGGGTGGAAGGAGGCAGCCAGAAGGAAGGGAGAGGATGGAAGGGTACTTAAGATCAGGTTGTATTTATTTTCATTTTCTCTCACTATTCTAGTCTGATCTAGTTGGTTAAACTGGTGGCGGTAAATTGTTTTCTACCCAAGCCTACTCTGTTTTTTTCCCACGTCCGTAAGTGAAGAATGAAACCTTCCTGTCCTAATTTCAATCCTTGAGGCCTTTTTTTTGTTGAATTTTCTCATCCCTTATATCTAAAGGGAGGGAGGTGGGGGTGACTAAATGGCTGCGTAGCTCTTATTCCCAGTGAGAAAGACTCAAACTATGACAGTGGGTCAAAAAATCTGCAACTTTTCATTATTCTGAAAATAACTAAGTGAATGGACTAATTAATTCATAACAAAAATGAAAATTCTGCTTATTTTGTCAATGACAGTATCATTAATATGATATTTTTCATATGCTATTTGCAGTGCTTTTCTGAGAATTGCTGAATGCAAGTTTCAGCATTGTAGAATTTTTTCATTTAAACCACTAGATGTCTTTATCTCCATTCCTGATAAAGGCAAATTAGTGGCATATAAAATACACTACATTCATCTTTGAAAATCTGCTCGAGCCATAAGAGCAGCATCCTTCAATTTTTTTGCTATGACTCCAACAGAAGATCAGCGTTCTATACAAAAGGTGTTACCTGTTGTTTTACAACAGAAAAGAAAATTTAAAATATTCTGGGTGCATTATAACAGCTGTCAGTAAGAGATTTAGAACAAGTATGTGCTGCATGTCTTAACACTACTAAAAAATAACTTTTCTTCTTAGACGGACAAATTCTTAAGGAAGTAATTCAACCACAGAAGAAACTTTCAAAACTATGTAGCCATTTTTCTTAATAAAGATGCAGAAACAGATTTCTCAACCAGTTTTAGACAACCTTTTAAAAATAATCTTATATTTTTAAAAAATCAACTATTTTCTTAATGAACTGTTGCTCTCCATGTTTTCACATTAATAGCAAAAAGCAGTTGGTACACTTACGTAAGAAAATACGTCAAAAATATCACTGAAAGAGTCTAAATCACCAAATAAAGAAAAAAAAGAATGAAATTGCATAGTGTTAGTGGCAGTGTTTTGATCTAATATACTGCATTCCAAACACAACCTCATGCCATGAAAAAGATACAACTGCACTGCAGCTGGAATTACTTAATCCTCTAGAGGTTAAATGATGCGAGTTTCATTGCAGGTAGAAGAAGGAAGATCTCTTTAATGATAAAATAAATTTCTAGATTTCAGAAAAGGAAAGCTGAAATAATTTTTGAGGCTGGTTAACTCAGAGGGTTGAGCACGGTGCTGATAACAATGACAACACCAAGGTCGCGGGTTCAATTCCCGCCCGGTCCCCATGTTTTGCCTGGTCTAGTCGGGAGGTGGCGGCCCTGCCCATGACATGGAGGTTGGATTAAATGATCTCTAAGGTCCCTTCCAACCTAGGCCATTCTATGATTCTATGATTCTATGAAATGAAAGGGAAAAGCAATAGGGTAATTTACAGGGCTGTTTTTTGGAGAACACTTCCATCTTTTCGTGCCAGTGGTCAAAATGTTAAGCTCTGGGAGAGATTTGTTAAAATGCAGGCATGGAAAAGAGCCAAGTCTGTGTTTTCAAATGTGATTTCTGAGAGAGGCATCAGATCTGGGGACTCACAGTAGTAACCTTGGGAGAAAAAAAGGGAGAAAGAGGTTTAGTGAGTCCAGTAGGTGGAAAAGGATGGATCAGAACTGTGGAAACCAAGCCAGAAGAGACTCATCAGAGTATGCACAAGGCTTCCTGGGCTGAAGATGGCTGAGAAATTTTGCTGATTTTGAGGTATGGTTATGAACATATCAATGGAGATGGGATAGTCAGTAAGCACCAGGATAGAAAGTGGAGTTCAGTAAGGAGTCAGTGAAGGAAAAATCCAAACAAACAGTTACTAAAACAGAGTGCATAAAAATAACTGGAAAGGGATAAACTACAAGAACAAGCATTTTGAAGGCAGATGCAGCGAAAGCAGTATCATGGAAGCCTTCAGCAAATGCAGCTTGTCCTACTCCCCTGTCCCATAATACTCTCAAACATTACTACAAGCATTGTTTCGCTATCACATAAATAGAAATGTATATCTAATTCCCTAATTTAGAAGGAAAATGTGCAGTACCCAGTTTTGCTAAAACAAAACAAAAAAAGTGAGCAATTGTCAATGAAACAAAAAACCGACAGAATACCATCTCAAAATTTGACTATCCCAGTGGACACTTTCCAGACATTATATGGACATCAAATACTGGATGTCCGGACTTGCTGGAAACCCATTGCTCTCCGAAGTGCACTGAACATCGCATTTGTTATCAAAAGGCTCCAGAGCATCTTCATTTACAGGCTGAATTTGGTCAGCATACAAGAGCGTTACACAAAAAACATGTAACTATGTTTGAGAACGCTACTACTTAAAGCATAAAAATGAAAACAAGGGCCCAAAACACAATAGCTTTCAGGTCAGTTTATCAATGCTTTGGGGTAGCCAGCAGCCAGTCTACATTTGGAGAGGCAGATCTTGCCTGACATATAAAAGCTAATTCCATGCAGTTTAAAGAGAGTAAAAAGAGTCTCGTGAATGGAGCAGCCACTGGAATTTACTCCTTTCCCATTTTGTCAAGAGAAGTTTTGAACATCATCTCACCAAAGTACTGATACCTACCCAAACTTCTTAGAAGTGCCTCTTAATCCCCTCTGCCTCAAAAAAAGAGAAAAATCTGGCAGTAAATAGCCATTTTAGAGGGTTTTTTAATGAAAAAGTGAGATAATACAGATTTAAATATCTACTTTAAAAAACTCTCTTAAAAATTGATTTTATTGCCATTATGAGGTACAAGAATAAGATGAACACAATGAAACTGCACATACAAGTGGAACTTTAAGTCTAGCAGAGAAGCATACAGAAACCTCATATTTAATAGTAAAATTCAAAAACATTGTGTCAGGGACTAAACAAACATCTCAAACCGTCTGGATTTTCCTTAAACCCAAACAAGCCAGAGACGCCTGCCTGGCACCTGCCCCTGTTTGTGCGGGGGTGACTCAGCACTTTGCTGAGCCCCCTGTCCCAGCCCTGCGGCACCGGTGTGGCTGTGGGGGTGGGTAGGGCTTGGAGCTGTGGCTGCAGGAAGCCGGGAGATGGAGGGGTAACCCCCCCCAGAAGCCCCCGCCAACCCCCCAGACCAGTTCCTCGTAATTTTCTATAACGTGATGTGGCCGGAACTTGGCTGTATAAAAGGGGATCACCTCGGGCAGTTGCGCACTTTTCGCCTGCCACAAGAAGATGGCTGCGTGTGCCGTGGTCATCGCTGGATCCAAGGATGGTGATCCTTCCCTTTCCTATCGCTTTCCTTCTCTCTCTTGCTAGTATATAGGCTATCTATGGCAAGGCTGGTTCTTTTGCTTGCTAATGGCTCCCTTGTTTGTGGGGGGGGGGTTTGGCTTAATGGCTCGTTGTTGTGAGGCGTGGCGATTGCGCTAAGTGAATGACTGAAATGCATCGTTGTTAGGTGATTGATAAATAAAACTGAGGTTCCGATCTCTGGTGTGACTCACCTTAATCCTGGCCTGGGAATCAGTGAACCCGAGTCAAAACGTCCCGAAAGCTCGAGACGTGACACATTGTACAGGAATTTCTTACATTATTATATACATAAAGAAATTCTTTAACTGCAAACAAGTGGAGTTTTACCGACCACAGTGAGGAACTGTCCTTACAGGCTTAATTTGTCCTTATATCCTCTCCAAATATTCTCCATGGCTAGATCAGTCTCTAACCTCACCTGATACAACTCATGTGTCATAAAATAAAAATCTGGTAGATTATAATCACAAAACATATTACTGCAGGTTTTCTCTTCAGGCCATAAAACTGAAACAGAGAAAATAACAGAACTTTGAAAAGGAACTGCACATGAGTAACAACTTTCACAGCTCATAGAGCCTGTTTCTCTCATTGAGCACGTGTCTCAGTATTCTTCATGAAAGCAAATCACAGTAAGATGAAACATTTATTTATTTATGTTCATATCATCAATCTCACATAATGCTATGTAGTATCTTAGGTTTGTCTAATATCACCATTTAAAATTTTCTCTCCTCTTCTGAAGAAAAATATTTTCTTTGAAAATGAAGCTGCTAGGCAAAAACTTTATGGATGTGAATAATCTAATACAATTTTCAAAGTTGGCCCCAATTTGAATGAGAGTTTGGACCGTATCATTCCCAAACTAAATTATTTTGTGTTTTTAAAACATATGAAACAGCAACACCAGCACTTAGATTCTCACCGGCTACCACAGACACCTTCCTGTGTAAATAGTGAAGCATTAAACAGTGGAAGAGCTGTGTAGAATGACATTTAGGTACCAATAGCTCTACAGTCCCCATACACAGAATATTTATGCCAAATAGAACATTCAACTTACATGTTAGATGTATGAAATCACTATACACACAAAATTCCTTGTTATTACTTTGATTTTTTTGTTGTCAAATTCTTTTTCAGAAAATAATAGTTGTATTCAAGTGACATTTGTAAATGTTCAGGAGAACTTTCTAAAGGGAAAAAAATAGACAGAGAAAAGACAGAAAATGACAGAAAATAGGAAAAAAAGGACAGTAAAAAATCTTATTCAACTGCTACCATGAGAGAATCAAAATTAAAACATAGACTGAATAAAGGGATTCTGTATCAGTATCTTCATTAAAAAAAATATAAACACAAACCAACACCCAAAAACCCAACAAAAAACAACCAAACAAAGCAAACCCCAAAATCTTGATCTCAAAACTGCCCTTTTCTTCCCTTAATTCACTCAGCAGTTGGAGCAGGCTTCCCAGATAACTCTGTGAAGGAATCAGAAAAGCTGTAAAAGCTGCTCTTGTGATAAAGAAAAATGCAGTTAATTTCTACTATTTTTATGTTTTCAGCTGAGTTTTTAAGCACAGAATCAGACAAAAAATATTAAAAACTGTATTTCACATTGATCTTAAACATGGTAACTTTGTATCAGGCAACTTTGGCACAGAACTCTACCATTTTACCCCAGAAAGGCATTAAAAATAAAACCAAAATGAACAGATGGGATGCTCAGAATATTCTTCCTAACCACTTTCAAATGTTCCATTTTCTACTCTGGGCTTTGAATATGACTTGTCTCATTTAAAGGTGCTACAGCATGAGGGAGGAGAAAAGCATCATCTTTATCATCCTAGATCCTACAGCTTTGGGTTTGTCACATCACTAAGTATGATCAAAAGGTTTTTCCAGTTCCAAAACAAATTATTTCAGTTCTGAAGTGATTTTTAGATCATTCGGTATATTCAAAAATAACAAATAAATAATTATACTCATTAACAAGGAGGGTCTGGTTGAAGCAGTGAGGGTTGAGGTCAGCCTTGGCTGCAGTGATCATGAGATGATGGAGTTCAGGATCTTGTGCAGTAAGAACAGAATACCAAGCAGGATTGCAATCTTGGACTTCAGCAGGGCCAGCTTTGGTCTTTTCAAGCAATTGCTAGGGAAAATGCCATGGGACAAGGTACTAGGAGGTTAAGGGGCCCAAGATAGCTGGTTAATATTCAAGGAGCACTTTTTCCAAGCTCAAGATAGGTGCATCGCAGTGGGTAGGAAACCATGCCAGGAGACCTGCATGGTTACACAGGGAACTGCTGGGCAATCTCAAGTAGAAGACAGTCTATAGATCACGGAAGGAGGGGCTGGCCACTTGGCTAGAATATAAAACGGCTGTCAGAGGATGACGGGATGCAATTAGGAAAGCTAAGGCCTCCTTGGAATTTAACCTTGAAAAGGAGGTAAAGTACAACAGAAAAGGCTTAATCAAATACAAACTAACACTCAAGGCAACGTAGGCCCACTGCTGAATGAGGTGGGTGCCCTGGTAACAGAGAACACAGAGAAGGCGGAGTTACTGAATGCCTTCTTTGCCTCTGTTTATAGTGCTGGAGACTGTCCTCAGCAGCCCCAGAGCCCTGAGGCCCCAGAGGAAGTCAGGATAAAGGAGGACTTTGCCTTGGTTGAGGAGGCCTGGGTTAAGGATCAGTTAGGCAATCTAAACATCCACAGATCCATGGACCCTGAAGGAATGCACCTCTGTGGGTGCTGAGGGAGCTTCTGGAAGTCATTGCTAGGCCACCCTCCATCATCTTTGTGGGGAACAGGAGACATGCCTGAGGACTGGAGGAAAGTAAATGTCATTCCAGCCCTCAAAAAGGGCAAGAAGCAGACTGGGTTAAGGATCAGTTAGGCAATCTAAACATCCACAGATCCATGGACCCTGAAGGAATGCACCTCTGTGGGTGCTGAGGGAGCTTCTGGAAGTCATTGCTAGGCCACCCTCCATCATCTTTGTGGGGAACAGGAGACATGCCTGAGGACTGGAGGAAAGTAAATGTCATTCCAGCCCTCAAAAAGGGCAAGAAGCAGAACCCGGGTAACTACAGACCGGTCAGCCTCACTTCCACCCTGGAAAGGTGATGGAACAACTGAGTGCATCCTCAGCAAGTTTGCCGATGACACCAAACTGTGTGGTGCTGTGGACTCACTTGAGGGACCTTGACAGGCTTGAGAAATGGGCTGGTGCAAACTGCACGAGCTTCAAGAGGTCAATGCACAAGATCCTGCACCTGGTCAGGCCAAACCTAGGCAAAATTAGAAACTGGGCACAAAGTGGTTTCAGAGTAGCCTTGAAGAGAAGGCCTTGGGGGTGTTGATGGATGAGAAGCT
This sequence comes from Apaloderma vittatum, assembly GCF_000703405.1. Taxonomy (NCBI): domain Eukaryota; kingdom Metazoa; phylum Chordata; class Aves; order Trogoniformes; family Trogonidae; genus Apaloderma; species Apaloderma vittatum. Next base: position 14,652 of record NW_009698427.1, on the reverse strand, counting down.
CAACATGAGCTGGCAGTGCACTCATGAAGGCCAAAAGGCCAACCATATCCTGGGATGTATCAAGAGGAATGTGGCCAGCAGGTCAAGAGAAGTGATTCTCCCCGCCTCACTCTGCTCTTGTGAGACCCCACTTTGAATACTGCATCCAGTTCTGGTGTCCCCATCATAAGAGGGATATGGAGCTGTTAGAACAAGTTCAGAGGAGGGCCATAAAGATGATCCAGGGGCTGGAGCACCTCTGCTATGAGGACAGGCTGTGGGAGCTGAGATTTTTCAACCTGGAAAAGAGAAGACTCTGGGATGATCTTATACCTGGCTTCCAATAACTGTATGATACCTAAAGTAAGTTTGAAGAGAGACTTTTTACAAGATTGTCCAGTGATAGGACAAGGGGAAATGGATTTAAATTGAAGGAGAAGAGGTTTAGATTGGATCTTAGGAAGAAATTCTTAAGTACGAAGGTGGCAAGATTCTAGAATAGATTGTCCAGAGAGGTTAAGGATGCCACCTCCCTGGAGATGTTCAAGGCCAGGTTGGATGATGCCTTGAGTAATGTAGTCTAGTTGAAAGGCATTCC
>NW_009698427.1:495-14027 GCF_000703405.1 Apaloderma vittatum | reverse complement strand
GTCCCTTCCAACCTAAGCCATTCTATGATTCCGTGATTCTATGATCCTTGATGCTGTCTCTAGGCATAACAAGGAGTCCCTCAGAGATCGGGACTAGGACCAGTACTATTCAATACATTCATCAAAACCTGGACAAGGAAATAGAGCGCACTGTCAGCAAGTTTGCTGATGACTCAAAACTGGAAGGAGTGACTGACACACCAGACGGCTGTGCTGCCATTCAGCGAGACCTCGACAGGCTAGCGAGTTGGGTCGGGAGAAACAAATGAAATACAAGGGCAAGTGTAGAGTCTTGCATCTGGGAACGAACAACTCCAAGTACCAATATAGGTTGGGGACTGACCTGTTGGAGAGCTGCGTAGGGGAAAGGGACCTGGGGGTTCTGGTGGACAGCAGGATGACCATGAGCCAGCAATGTGCCCTCGTGGCCAAGAAGGCCAATGGCATCCTGGGGTGTATTAGAAGGGAGGTGGCTAGTAGGTTCTCCTCCCCTTCTGCTCTGCCCTGGTGAGGCTGCATCTGGAATATTATTTCCAATTCTGGGCCCCTCAGTTCATGAAGGACAGGGAAATGGTTGTAAGAGTCACAAAGATGATGGAGTGGAACATCTCCCTTATGAGGAAAGGCTGAAGGAGCTGGGTCTCTTCAGTTTGGAGAAGAGGAGGCTGAGGGGTGACCTCATTAATATTTATAAATATGTAAAGGGTGAGTGTCAGGAGGATGGAGCCAGGCTCTTCTCAGTGATGTCCAATGATACGACAAGGGCAATGGGTGCAAGCTGGAGGACAGGAAGTTCCACAAAAACATTAGGAAATCTTTTTCACTGTGAGGGTGACACAGCACTGGAACATGCTGCCCAGAGAGGTTGTGGAGTCTCCTTCTCTGGAGACATTCCAAACCCGCCTAGATGCACTCCTGTGTGACCCACCCTAGGTGATCCTGCTTCAGCAGGGGCGTTGGACTAGATAATCTTTTGAGGTCCCTTCCAACTCCTAACATTCTGTGATTCTGTGATTTAGTGATTCTGTGATTCTGTGATTTTGCGATGCAGTATAAAGCAACTGCATTTCCCCATTTTCTTCCTCACAGCAGTGCCTGCAGTGTCTTGAGTTTACTTCTCCTTTTTAGAGTCGATGCTCTTGGAAAAGTGAAAATTAAATTAAGAAGTGTGGCTGTTTTTTATACTGTCCTGTTATTTGAAATGCATAAAGAAATAAACTGAAAATAGTAGGGAATTAAATATTGTCTTTCAGTCATAGCAACAGGACAGAATCCCACAGAATATGGCACTACTACTCTGAGACTTTCCCAAACATTATCACTTACGACAAAATCAGTACATCTACAGCATTACAAATTTCATTTTGCCAGAGCACACCTGCCTAAAGCGTATCTACAGATAGGGCCCAAAAGCAACAGATTTTAGACTCATTCTGCTTTAGTATATTACTATGTAGAAACTTGAGTGAAGTGGTTCACCAAATTTCCCAATCCAGGCAACAAGAGAAGTGGTCAATACTCCCAATACCAATGGGCAGAATAATGTTTAAGTCATTGTGCATTACCACCTAGTAGCTCTGTGACCCTGAAAGAGACTGTGTTAAATGTTTGTCTCAACCGTGCTGGAGTTCCCTGGGAAGAAACTTTAAGGCTGCTGTTTGCAAGCTTGGACCACTGATAAGCCATGGAGCTCAACTCGACTACTGATAAGTCCTAAACAACAACTTCAGGGCCCGGCTCAACCGCTGATAAGGCAGCTGTCTTGCAAGGACAAAAGCCCAACAGTGTGCAAGCCCAACGGTGTGCAAGTTGTCAAGTCATACTACCTCTGCAAAAAATGGGCCCTCTGGACAACTATGCATTGTCCACTGACAGAAGAGATGCTGTGGAGGGTGAAGATCACTCCTGACAACACTCATATGCATGCGCTAAACAGGAGGGTAGGTAAAACAGCTCTTGGGACACTATATAATGCCACCATGAACAACTACTCTTTGAAGATCTTCCCCACCAAATCAAAACAGGCGGATCTGCAAGACGTCACTGGATCTGTGGTGGTAGCTATACTTCTTGCTATCTTAAACGTTTTACTGCTTCGCTTTCTCATTTCCTTATTTTTCTTTCCTATCACTCTCCAGTGGTTGTTAGTCAATAAAAAGTTGTGCTGTTGTGACATCTGACCCTGTGTCTTAATTTCACCTCTGGGACCAAAACAAATCATCTTGACTCTAACTTCTATAAGGAATAATTGTGTCAAGACAGACCCACGTAGCTATGAGAAGACAGTGCTAATCTGTGCCACTTTTTCACTACATTTATCTGTAAAAACTAGCAGAGCTAGAAGTCTGAGTATCAGAGAGACTCTTTATGCCTGGATATGAAATTAAAAAGATTTTGCAATTTATTTCATAGACCTTTGTGGACGACTGTTCTAAGCATCTGTTCTTAGTCTTCAGGATAGGTAGACGATAATAAGCCATTCCAGAAATTAAGCTAGTTTCAGTGCACATGACACCTGGGATCACAGGAGTACTAATTCAAATCATTTGCAAATCTGAAAAGGGCATTTGTCGGGGTTGTAAAGTTGCATACAAATGAACCTACCCTCAATACTGGCCTGGGGCTGGCCATGAGCAGCTGTGCTTCGAACCACAATGGAGAGAAGTGCTCATGCCAGTGGAGCTGAAATTGTGTTGCTATGTAATGGTACAAAGGGACAGGAAAATCAGCGAGACCTGAACCTATGTCAGAAGTATGTTTTCTGTCTAGAAATTGAAGTGGGGCACTGTGGAAACTTCACTGAAGCTGTTGTATCCTGGAAAGTAGGTGTCAATAGAGGTTTTGTGGCTCACTTGAATTCATTCACTTAATGACTTCTTAATATATAAGTGAAAGATACTCACTTAAGTCTGTATTTTCTAGGTGGGTGCACAAAGCCAAAGATACGTCCTTCCAATTTTCAGTACATATAGCCTATCCATTTAAATATATAATACATTTTTTCCCCTAAGATGACATTAGTTTATCAAGAGGAATGGCAACTTAATAATAACAAATTTATACAGAAAAAAATATCAGACTGAGTGTATATATAATTCATTATATATAAATTATTAGCACTCAATCATTTAAGATTTTACCACTAGCAGAAAAATATACTAGACATAAAAAAAGTTGACTACAAAGACTTTAAAAGGTGTTTACTGCAACCATCTAGAAATCGAAAGCTTTTTTCAAAGATTTACAAATTGTATTACAGCACCAGAAAAATATGTTGACTAACTTCTCAATTTAAAGAAGTACGCATCATATAAAGAAGACAACAGGACTTATTCAAGAAAGCAAAATACTAGTACAAAGAGATTTTGAGAAATATAACACGATGATGAGCCAGAGGGCCAGGATGCCCACCTGAAAGGAATAAATTAATTTCAAATAATTACAATTTAAAAATAAATTTCACCTGCAGCAAAGGTCCTTAAGATTGTGTCTGCATTTGGAAATTTATAAATAAATGTTTAAACTTAACGTTGCATTTTACAGTAAGATGGCATGGCATAGGTAAAGTAGAAATTAAAGTTAAAAAAAAATCTGTAATTATTAAGTCTAAACGACGAAAGGATTGCATTAAAATGAATCACTGAGATGATCATTATGAAAAAAGACCAAATATGATTTCAAGGGTAAATACGTGCTCATTACATAATCTTGAAGGATTACACATTTCAACAAAGTGTGAGAAGGAGATACGGTACAGCCACTGCAATGGTAAAAGCAAGAATAGTGTCCACATGTGTACTGAGAACAGAAGCGTGTGGAGGTCACTAGATCCTTAAACACAGGATCTGTGATCTCTGCAGCAGCATAAGGACTGATGAGGATTTAAGAGTGTTGCTGGATTATTTAACATGTTAATTAAGCAATCAAAGGATTTAAGAGGGTTGCTAGATTATTTAACATGCTCATTAAGCAATCAAAGTACTAACAATATGCACCATTAACCAGCCAAAAGAAAAATATTCCCAAAGTGTACTTTTTATACATAAAAGACTGTATATAAATTGCCAAAGTTAAGAAAGTTCTAACTCTTTTTGAAAGCAAAAGTTATATTTTCCTAAGTGTGCAATGGTTAACCTCTGAGCCCTCCAACAACTTTTGCAACAAGAATTTGCCACAATACCTAATAATCACCTATGCAATTTATGAGACTGACCCCTCCTTTTTACCAGTTTCCAGAGAAATGTTCCGTTATCCTATTTTATCCTACATTTTCTTCCAAGGAAAAATGGCCACTCGAATGCTGCCTTTCCTCTTATACTTGACTAGTTTAAGGTAGTAAAGACGACAGAAAATCTGAGAGCACAAAAATACTGTTCTGTGGAACGACAGCTCTGGCTCCTCTGAGTATAAATGTTAACTGGCTCTGTGTAAGTCATCAGGGCATGAAAGTGTTTACATTTTTTCCTTAGGTACTTTAGGCAGTATACATATAATTTCATGTATAATTTAGTTAAGGCCAGTATAGGTAAACAGTAATCGCCATCTCCAGGAGACGAAGAAGCCGAGGTAGACCGGCAAGACGCAGAACTAGGCGGGGATTCTCGCGAGGGAGGCGGAAGGCTGACGTGGCGCGAAGAGAGCCAAGAGCCGCGGCAAACATAAAAGCAGGCCCTGCGGACAGCGCCTGCAGGCCTTTCCAGAGCGCAGCGCCAGCGCGGGGTAGGAACAGCGGTGCCGTCTAAGCGCGGCGCGGGAAAGCACGCGATTGAGAGAGCAGCCAGTGGGGCGCGCGATGAGTGCACCAGTCACAGACATCACTGATGATGGGTTTAAGCGGCCGCTCGTGGCCAGTCATCTGTCATAATGGTAGGCATTCGTCTGAAAACTAAGACCAGTGCAAATACGGAGCTGGAGCCTGAGAAATCTGATGCAACCACTCAGACAGACCTGGCCAAGTTAGACAGACGTTTCAGTGCAGGCAGTGGTTTGTAACAGATGCCTAGATGCCTCTGCTGATCTGAAGGTAAGCAACTGCTGCAGGTGTTCACAGGTAGACAACCTGTTACACTAGGTGGCTGAACTGCAAGAAACAGTAGCAAGGCTACAAAGCATCAGAGGAGCTCAGACAGATATAGATAGATGGTTGCAAAATCATAGTACTTCACCAGTCATCACTGACAATGAGCCTTGGACCCTGGTTACCCATAAAAGTAAGTCCAAACATCATCCCACACCCTCTAACATCAATACAAGCAATTCTTGACAATGAAGAAGATGTACAACACAGCAAACCTCCTCCAGATAATGGTATGTGGAAGTCTGTAGTTTGGGATATAAATCTGAGAGTTGTTTGTGTTCTGTAGTTTGGGATGTAGATGTCAAGAGTTGATTGGTCTGTCCGGAAGGGGGGATGTGCAAGCTGCAGGAGAGCATAGTGAGAAGGCCAGGAGCTTTGGTTGCAGAGCTGCCTGGGGATTGGTTTGTGCTGGATCTGAGGCACTAGGCAGAAGAGGAGGTCTAAAGTTCATGGCCGAGGAAGACTTGGAGCCTTCCTCGGGAAGACCACCAGAGTGCACCTGAGAATCACTAAAGAACTACAATACGCATGCGAACTGGGCAGGGACTTATGTTAATAAATTCATGAATATGCATATAGACAACCCATATATGCCAAAGTTTCCCCATCCCCTAGTGCGTGTATATTCGGTGGAAATATCCCCTATGCATCCAGTGCTGTAGTAAAGAATACTTGTTTAATAACTTCAGTTACTGAATTTTTTCCACATCAGTGAAAAATGACGGGTACTCGTAGTGAGAGACTCTCTGTTAAAGGGCATTGAGACACCTATCTGTTGACCTGTGTGAAATTTGCTGCCTCCCAGGTGCAAAAATACATGATGTTGCTAAAAGCATACCACAAATTGTGAAGACCTCTGACTATTGCCCGTTGCTACTCTCCCATGTGGGTATGAATGATACTGAGAGCAGGAAGCTGAATAAAATCAAGGCAGACTATAAAGCTCTGAGGGCACAAGTTAGAAACAGGGGGGCACAAGTTATCTTTTCTTCTATCTTGTTGGTTACAGGAAAGGGGGCAGCAAGATATAGAAGAATAATGAAGATTAATTTCTGGTTATGCAATTGGTGCTGCCATGAAGGTTTTGGCTTCTATGATAATGGAACATTCTATGACGACTCTAACCTGCTAGGGTGGGATGGAATACACTTGTCTCGAAGAGGCAAGAGAGTATTTGGGGCTAGGCTGGCAAACTTAATTAGGAGAGCTTTAAACTGAATTTTCCAGGGGGTAGGGTCCAACATGGTAATGTGGGTGCCATTGAACTCAATGGGCAAAGAGATCAAGCCAACCACAATAGTAACAGACGCTCACCAACTAAGTCTCTGAAATGTCTGTATACAAATGCAAGAAGCATGGGGAATAAGCAGGATGAACTAAATGATGCAGTGATTCATGCCTACTGGGACAAAGAACCATGCAGTCTCCAGCCCCCCACTCCCATCTCCACAGTGATGGAGAGGGAGACAATTTCAACTAAAAAAGGTCAAGGGTTGAGATTAATGATAAGGAGGGTAATAATCTACCATTTAAGATGACGGGTAAAGAGCCAGAGGAACTTGAGAAGAAAAACATAGATTTAATTCACCACCACCATTTATGAGGTAGGAAAGGAAAAGCAATATGTCAATAAATAGAACTCAATCTTAAATACCATTTACCTCCTGCCTCAACATCTTCCCAGCTACTTCCTTCCCTTGCATCTATGCATAGGGTGACAAGGGGCAAGTGGTTTGGTCCATCTGGCTATTTCTTGTCCATAGAAGCTCCTCCTTGAGAAAGAGAGCTCCTCACAGTCTCTCCTTCCTGTCGCATGGTGTCTACCTCACAGGAAGCAATCCTCTTCCTCCTCATGAGTCTGTCGGGGCCACAGTTTGCTTCAGGCACATCCCCCAATGATACTGAGTCTCTCTGCCCTCTGGCATGGGGCTCTCACCACTGTCAGTCCCCTCAGCTGACAGGCAATCACCTTCCTGCCATCTCAACCATCACAGAGTTCCAGGGGAAGGTCCTGCTCCAGTAGTATTCTTCTTCTTCTCCTCAAGGACTGTTCTCCCTCTCTTTCTTCTCAGGGCTATGATGTTCCTTTGTTCTCCTCTCACCTCCCCCTCCTTCAGTAGAAAAACTCCCCAACATTAAGGACAGGACAGCTCAACACAAGATGAAACCAAAAGAGAAATAAAGAACAATGGGGTCACCTCTTAAATACCTTGATCATAGAGGCACTGATTGGCCTAGCCCTGGCCACAGGCAGGTCCAACTCCACCTGGAGGTGGGGGAGGCTCTCTACCCCACTTTTTTTATGAAACCCATCAGACTCAAATCCATGACAACTAGAAATCTCAGTGCAGTCGCAGAGCTATGATCTCACTGCAATTACAAAGACATGGTGGGATAGCTCACACGACTGGAGTGTGGTCATGGACGGCTATGTACTTTTCAGGAAGGATAGACTGACGCGGCAAAGTGGTGGAGTTGCTCTTTATGTGAGTAAGCAACTGGAATGCATTGAGCTTCACCCAAGGGGAGACGATGATAGTGTCAGAAGTTTATGGGTAAGAATCAAGGGACATGGGAGATAATGTTGTGAGGGTCTATTACAGACCACCAAACCAAGAAGTTGTTCATTAGGCCTTCTACAAGCAGCTGAAAGCAGCCTCAAGATCACATGACCTGGTGCTCTTGGGGGACTTCCATCATCCTGATATTAGTTGGGAGGATCACACAGCCAAGCATAATAAGTCCGAAAGGTTCTGGCAGTGCACTGATGACAATTTTCTGCTGCAGGTAGTGGAAGAACCAATGAGGAGAGGTGCGATGCTGGACCTTGTATTAACAAAGAAGGTCTGGTCACGGATGTAAAGGTTGGGGCAGTTTTGGCTGTAGTGACCACGACATGTTAGAGTTCAGTATTGCTAAGGAAAGAAGAAGGGTAATAAGTAAAATCTCTACCATGGACTTCAATAGGGCTAACTTTGATCTCTTTAAAGATCTGCTCAGTAGTATCCTGTGGACAAGGGCTCTAGAAGGTAGGAAGGCACAAGAGAGCTGGTCAGTATTCAAATTTTGCCTCCACCAAGCACAGGATAAATGTATTCCCTTTAAAAAAAATCAAGTAGAGGAGGCAGGAGATCTGCATGGATAGATAAGGAGCTCCTGGAAAAACTCAAATGGAAGAGGGAAATTTACAATATGTGGAAAAAGGGTTTGGTTAACTGGGAGGATTATAGAAATGCTGCCAGAGTGTATAGAGCTCAACAAGAAAGGCCAAAGCTCTTTTGGAAATTAGGCTGGCTACGGAGGTGGAAGAAAACAAGAATAACTTCTTCAAATAGATCAATGAGAAAAGGAAGAGTAGAGAAAAAGTTGGTCCACTGCCAAATGAGGTGGGACATATGGTGACAGAGGATGATGAGATGGCAGAATTACTGAATGTCTTCTTTGCCTCAGTCTTTACTCCTAAGACCAGCCCTCAGGAATTCCAGTCACTAGAAGTAAGGGAGCAAAACTGGAGCGAGGATGATTCTCCACTGGTTAATGAGGATGGGTTAGAGACCTCTTGAAGAAACTGAAAACACACAAGTCCATGGGCCCCATTGTGCTGCATCCACATGTGTGGAGAAAATCGGCTGAGCCGCTCTCCACCAGTTTTTGAAAAATCATGGAGAACAGGAGAGGTTCCTGAGGATTGGAAGAAAGACAATGTCACTCCAGTTTTCTAAAAGGGCAGGAAGATAAATCCAGGCAGCTACAGACTGGGGATCTGGGGAACACCAGGGAGGTCTAGTTTTACTCAGTATCTTCATCAATGACCTAGATGAGGGAATAGAGCATACCCTCAGCAAGTTCGCTGATGATACAAAACTGGGAGAGGTGGCTGACACAGAGGAAGGCTGTCCAAAGAGATCTGGACAGGCTGGAGAGCTGGGCAAAGGTGAACCTCATGAAGTTCAATGACAACAAGTGTAGAGTCCTGCATCTGGGGAGGAACAACAGGCACCAGTACAGATTAGGGAACATCCTGCCAGAAAGCAGCCCCATGGAGAAAGACCTTGGAGTCCTAGTGGACAGTAAGTTGTCTGTGGGACAGCAATGTGCCCTTGTGGTCAAGAGGGCCAATGGGATCCTGGGGTGCATTACGAAAAGTGCATCCAGCAGGTCTAGGGAGTTTTTCCTCCCCCTCTGCTCTGCCCTGGTGAGACCGTACCTGGAATACCGTATCCAGTGTTTTGGGGCTCCCCAAAATTTGGGGCCCCAATTCAAGAGGCACAGGGATCTACTGGAGAGAGTACAATAGAGAGCTACAAGGATTATCAAGGGACTTGAACATCTCTTCTATGAATACATCCTCGATACATCCTAGGATGCAATTGGCCTTCTGGGCTGAATGAGCGCACTGCTGGCTCGTTTTGAGCTTCTCATCTATCAACACTCCCAAGTCCTTCTCTTCAGGGCTACTCTGAGCCCAGTTCATATCTGTGCCTAGGACTGGCCCGACTCAGGTGAAGGACCTTGCATTTGGACTTGTTGAAGCTCATGCAGTTTGAATTGGCCCATTTCTCAAGCCTATCGAGGTCCTTCCGGATGGCATCTCTTCCCTCAAGTGAGTCCATGGGACCACACAGTTTGGCATCGTCGGCAAACTGGCTGAGGGTGCACTCGGTGCCATTGTTCATGTCGCTGACAAAGATGTTGAACAGCTCTGGACCCAGAACAGAACCCTGAGGAACACCACTTGTCACGGGTCTCCACATTGAGCCGTTGACCACAACTCTTTGAGTGTGACCTTGCAGCCAGTTCCTTTTCCACCGACTGGTCCATCTGTCAAATCCATGTCTCTCCATTTTAGAGACAAGGATGCCATGTGAGACAGTGTCGAACGCCTTTCCCAAGTCCAGGTAAATGACATTCATCACTTTTCCCATGAAGAAAGATTGAGAGAACTGGAGCTGTTTAGTCTTGAAAAGAGAAGTCTGAGAGGTGAACTTGTTAAATGTACATAAATACCTGAGGAGTAGAGATCAAGAGGAAGGTGCTGGTGCCCAGTAATAGGACAAGAAATAATGGGTGTAAGCTAGAACATAGGAAGTTCCACCTCTTTACTGTGGGGGTGATGGAGCACTAGAATAGGCTGCCCAGAGAAGTTGTGGAGTCTCTAGAGGTCCCTTCCAACCCTGAACATTCTGTGATTCTATGATAAACATTTGTCAGGGCACTCAGTATTAGGATGACAGAATAGCCCTTCGCTTTGGATTATAAACTAGACGCAACAACAGAAAGTTTTGACATCAGCAGTAGATGTAATGCAGTGGCACTTCATCCAGCCTTTATTGAGTTTTAGTGTGCAGAACTATTTTGTAAGAATTGCATATATAGAAAATTAACTAGCACATAACTTTATGTGAAAAAGAGAAGAGTTAGTACAATCTCTTTTTTGACCATTTCTTACTAAAATTGTTGTGGGGATGGGATGGTATAGAGTAGAAAATACAATCACTTTAGACGATAGCTTATAGTGGTGATAATGTGAACTCTCGGGAAAGGCCAGTATCTTTAACTCAAATATTTTTATTCACAGGATTTGGCTACAGCACCTACCAGTGCACCTTCACATGGTGATACATTTTCTACTATTTATATACTTTGTATTTAATAAAAACTCTCAGTTTGATAACCTAGTAATATTATAATCAACTACAACAAGCAGAGATGTTAGACCAAATACATATTGATGTTTCCAATGAAAATCAAGGGTGTATGTATATACATCTCCCCTGCACATTAGAAGTTCATCTCAAAACGCTCAGTCATATTTCCACCCACTAGTGCTCTACCTAAAGGACAATTAGAAATTTAGATAATTTTTCACTGAAAGTGCAATTATCTCAGAAATTTGGATTCCCCTAGAATGTGGACTATGTATAGAAAAACCTTTCTTTAATAGGACATATTACACAGGAAAACAAATTTAGCTAACCTATGAATGGATAATCTGCCTATCAGGAGAGGTTGGTTTGGGGGTATGAGGGTTGTTTGTTTTACACCCACATCGCTACATTGTTTATTTACAGATTGTAAGACTCTACATCCTAGGGACAGGTAGTCATGGAATGTATACACCTTGTCAAACACTGTACAAGAGATTAACTAAGGAATGCATTACCAGATTGATTAAGCAGGAAAATCTTCTACCTAAAAGATGACTTATTTGAAAATATTGAATCTACAGGAGATACTGCTAAAGGTTCTAAGCTAAAACCACTAAAAAATGTTATTGCAAGAAGTACACTCTCTAGCACTGGCAATTTGTGATTCAAAGTCTGATTATTCAGTACATTTTAAGGATGCAAATCCACAATACTGGTAATGAACGTGATGAAGGCATACCTCAGTTATATTAGTAGGAATTCAAATTTCTCAAACTAAAATTAAAATTTTATAGCAATTTACCAGAGACACCCACATTTGCACTTTTCACAACGTAGTCATTAGTTTCTGATTTGTATCATAAAATTACTTAAATACAATAAATTTGTATCATAAAATTACTTAAATACAAGAAATTACATTTTAGATTTTACTCCTTTAGAGCAGGGATTTCACTTTCTTTTTGAATTACATGATTTATGCAGTTTGGAGTCAAGGGAGATTTTAAAATCATAAAATACTTAGAAAGTCAGCCTCTTTCTCCTTTGAAAATACTGAATTCCCCAAAATAACCATGACAGCGAAGAGTAAGAAAGAAAAAAAATTGAAGCCAAGTACAGTAAAAATTTGGTGTCTGAATAAATAATACATTAAGTAAGAACTTCTAACTAATGGATTCCCACATTCAAAATTTTTTACTTTTTGGAAAAATACATTTGAAACTTATGCTTCAGAACTTTACTTTCTTTTTTCTTGATTTATAGAATCAATATTTACGTTGTAGCCCTTTTGTCTGGCTTGACCACTTCAATCTCATCATCATACCATGTCTGCTGAATTAAAAACCAAACCCATAAACTTGACAGAAAAAGTATGTTGAATATTACTCTATGTAGGACAGACAAACTATACTCAAAACTGAATGAAATAAACACACAGGGAAAATCTGTAAACATTTATTATAAGCTTTAGAACCTAAACCTTTATCAGTATTCTCAGTTTGGGACTGGTCCATCACTTACAGTAAAACAGAGGTAAAAGAGGCATTGCATCAAGTGCAGAAAGGATCCCCATCCTTCCAGCTGTAAGATGGACTGTGCAGTGTGTCATGGCACTACAGCCAAAGGGCACTCACCCTCATTACCAGTCTTGCAGAATACAGCAATACAGGGTGATTCACCCCAAATATAACCTTAAATGAGGCTAGAATGAACATTAACAGCATTATCAGCATATTCACCACAAAATAAGAGTTTCCTAAAGTTTGTAAGACCCTAATCATACTGGCATTTGTTTAACATCTCTAGTAAAACACTGAGCATTTATGTATGAGATTAAAAATGTAATTTTCCAGCTGCTTTTAGCTTGCAGATATTTGCATATAAGATTCATATAGATCAAATTGTTATTTACAAAGACTGGAGACTCCAATTATATCAAATGATTACTCTGGAGTTTATGCTTCTCCATGATTGTTTATGTTCTGTAATTCAGTATTAATTACCATCAGGAAGTGTTTTGTTTGCACATTATGCAGCTACATGAGACTTCACAATAAATTCACTTTTTAAATTAACTTGGACATCCCTAGGGTGTGACTCTAGGGTTGCAAAATGCAAGCATCTGGTGTGTTTCTAATGAAGTTAAGGATTCATTTTATTGAAATAGTACTAAGACTCCTTGATTTAGTCTTCACAGCTAGACACCATCCCTTTGAGAGCTACAGGCTGTGAACAATACAAATTCAGTGTAAATACAGCATACTGATTTTAAATCAGATGATTAATTAGGTCTTCTGCAATTTTTTTAAAACCAACTGAAATACTAGGGGGTTGTGTGTTTTGGAATGCTTATCATCACAGCAACAAATTTACCTCTTTGCTATGGGCATAACTATGTAGGCACATTCATTTTCATGGCTCTTCAGCTTACTTTTGAATTTATTAGTCTTCAGTATTCTGCATTCTGTGGCACTTCACAGACGATGCAAGCATCCGCTTTTAACATTTCCTGTTTTATAAGCCATTGCTGCTATAATTAATTGATTTCAGGATATTCCACTATGTGCTTTTCATGCAGTTCTAATTAACCCTGCATCTCAAACCCAAGATTCTGGAGAAAGAGTTCAAAACATTGCTTAGGTGAGCCTGTATCTCATCCTCAACTGGCTTACCACATGATATTAATTCTGTTATCCATTACTGACTTCAGATTAAGATGAATTCTACATATTCCTCAGCCTCAACTTGCACATATAGAACTACATAATTTTTTAAAAAAAATTAGGAGAAGGAAGTGAATTCAGCAG
>NW_009698427.1:0-478 GCF_000703405.1 Apaloderma vittatum | reverse complement strand
ACGGATAGATACTAGATTATATTTGTTACTGCTTAGGATAAAGTATCCGTACAGTCCCCATGTGTTGCCTGATCTAGTCGACAGATGGTGTCCCTGGCAGCAGAGAGGCTGGGTTAAAATGATCTCTAAGGTCCCTTCCAGCTTAGGCCATTCTATGATAAGACAAAACATGGTGAAGCTAACAAATTTAACAGGTCTGTCACTGAACCCAAAATTGTCTGAGAGATGAATAGGGAAGGACAAATAATATGCTTTCTATTTACTAGAAATCCTGTATTTAACACCAAATGAAAAATGTTCCTTCATTTGGGGGGTTATGTGGGGTTTTTTTAGAAGCCATATGAAACAAAAAAAATGTTTAGAGGCTGTGAGAATTAAGGGTTTCTATGATCTAAGATTATGAATGATAAACATATTTTGAACTGAACTCACTGGGGGAAGGAAGGGACCCAGAATCACAGAATGTCAGGGGTTGGAA
>NW_009698426.1:36282-113321 GCF_000703405.1 Apaloderma vittatum | reverse complement strand
GGCATCAAGACTTTGGAATAAATTGCCCAGAAAGGTTGCCGCCTCTAGATCTGGCTGCCCCCTCCCTGGAGGTGTTCAAGGCCAAGTTGGATGGAGCCTTGAGTAGCCTGATCTAGTTGAGAGGCGTCCCTGCCAATGACAGGGAGGTTGGACTAGATGATCTCTAAAGCCTATGTCATTCTATGATTCTATGATTTCTGTCACTGACTTAAAAACAAAAATAAATATTGTCATCTATTACTAAGAACAGCTCAGCTGCTGAACATGCATTAATGCTCTCTTGTTAGGCAGGTTCTTGAACCTGGTTAGGCTCTTCCTAATCACCATGTAGCTAATCTCAATACAATAGACTACATAAAACTCCACATTCTGATTAAACTCTATAAAGCAATCAGTGTTCTGAGTGTGCTATAACACCCCTAGCAATTTCCTTAAATAAAGAGAACCAAGGTAATCAAAACTGATTGGCTGAAATAAGTCAGGTTTAATTTTATTTACATCAAAGCAAACAGCCAATCCTGCTGTACTCTAAAGTTGCCCTGATAATGGGTAAAGGTGTGAAAGGAAAGACAGAACAAGGATGCATCTGAAAGGCAAAGAGTTGCCAGAAGTCTGCCTGATTTCTCCTCATCCTAATGTTATTCTTCCTTCCTGCCACACCATCAAAGCTTCATCTCTACAGGAGCAGGTCACAAGTGTACATCTTCAAACACTATCATCTTATTTCTTCCAATTCAGCTTTGAAATCACTTAAAGATGTACAATGGTCCTATTCCAACTCTCTGCAGTTACAAGGGCTTATACTCTTACCAGACACTTCTTCATGCTCTTGTCAGGTGGATCTTGGCTTCTCCATCACAAAGCAAGGCAAGGGAAGTATTCAGCATCCAAATATGGAGTCCAACAAAATTAATAGCTAGGTTTTGATTAGGAAGGTAGTTTTTGCTGAGTAAGCCTACAATTCAGATCCAAACCAGACATATCTATGTAATTTATACGCTATATCAGTCTGTAGCATTACTATTAACAGATACACTGTTAAAGTACACAAAACTCCTACAAAATTTTTTATTACCCTAAGAACTTTTTTTCAATGTATAAGGAGAGTTATTACCTTTACTTTCTTTTCAGTCAGTCAAAGTACAAGTCCAGTTATCTGTACATTTAATCTTCATTATATCAAGAGAAAGCTGGTAGTAATTGTAATTCCAATTAAATCACATTACAGAGCACTTCAGGATTTCTCTTCAGTAATATTCAGGTTGACCAGCAATTTATGTCACTTCTGATACTTCGGTTCTTTCCCATAATGAGTGGAACTATAATGAGGTTTTAAGTGTCCTACCTGACACATACATTCCTAATGAGATTCTTACACCTCTGCTGGGGTCCATAATTACTAATATAATAGCTCAAGCTATTTTACAGGCTTAAAAAAAGTTAGAATTTACTTTTATATTATGGCCAAGTATAACAGCACTCTGCAGTTCAAATACACTTCACACATGGCTATAGAGTGTTTCACGATTAAATATATTTCGCTTACACATAGTAGAAAAACACTGTTATAATTGTTAACTATGCCAGCAGATTTCCCCCAATTGAAACACTTCAGGTATGCCTGATCTTTCTCTCTACCCCCACTTGGTTATCTCTCTCTTCCGTTTATTGCTCCCCTTACTTATACCCCCTAAAGTTCTCCCTCCTGCCCTCCAGTAACAACATTGAATTTCCTGTGACCCAGAGGGGTGGCCAGCAGGGAGAGGAAGAAAAGACAGGAGCTGGAGGCAAACTATATGTGGCAATAATGAGCAGGCAGAAGAAGGACTGTTCCCTTCTTCTCCCCTCCACCTTTTCTCTTCCCCCTGCCCACGGGCAAGCTGAGAGAATGGGCCACAGGCGGTACAGTACTGTGGGTGGAACAGATCCTCAATTGCCATTTGTGCAGCAAAGGAAGGTGCTGGGAGTTTTGGGGACTGGGAGAAAACTTGCTGCTTGGAAAAGGGGGATGCAAAGGTACCTTAAGTTGCATCAGTGGAGGAAGTGAGAGTTACCTCTGCTAGAACTTGGGAAAGAAGGATGTGGTTTATTTCAGACGTAGTGATGTGCAGAAAAGACAGATAGGGGAGGTAAACCTAGGCTCGCTGCTACAGCTGAAGGGAGAGGGGTTTAGGGTAATCCAGAGTACTTTGTGTACATAGGCAGGGAGATTATCATAGAATGTTACAGGTTGGACGGGACCTCTAGAGATCATCTAGTCCAACCCCCCTGCCAGAGCAGGAGGCCCTAGAGCAGCCACAGAGGAACACATCCAGGCAGGTTTTGAAACTCTCCAGAGCAGGAAAACCCCCAAGCCCTCTGGGCAGCCTGTGCCAGTGCTCTGTCACCCTCACAGTAAAGAAGTTTCTCCTCATGTTGAGATGGAACTTCCTATGTTCCAGCTTACACCCATTATTCCTTGTCCTGTTACTGGGCAGAGGTAGATCGAAGAATATTTTGAAGGGAAAAAGGAAGGTCAGTCCAAAGGCAAGTCGATCTCTGCTACGACCTTTCAATATAACAGAAACTCACTAGTTCAGGACGTCTGTGAGAATAGTACTATTTAAGCTGTTCAGGCCAGGTGTGAAGAGAAAGAGGAAAGGCACTGTGTTTGCTGCCAAAGAGTTTATTTGTTTGTTTTAAAGAGAGCTATTCAGACTGAAAATGTATGATTACTTTCCTAGTTATCTTACAGGTGAGTGAACAAAAGCACAGGGCAGGGCTCTGCATTATCTGCACTATTTGGTCCCTTAATTACATGGAAAGAGTTGAATGTTTTGATTTGTTAACACTTTAGTGCTCATTTAGTCAGGAGCAAGCAGTTTCAAATCACTGGAGATACACGCTTCCGTAATCAACTGATTATTCAATCATTGTGTAAAAAGTACATTTTAACACCCCACCCCTTAACTGTAACAAAAATAAAAAAATTTGCATTTACTGGAGTGTAAAGACACTGAAGAACAAACATAACATGAGAGAAAGCACTGAAATCTTACTGAGCAAAGCCATGATTCTTATCCATGCAGCTTGTATAACTGGGAAGACTTTTCGTAGAGTAGACCCTGAAATAAACTTAGACAAGAGGATGGACTGACTGGTTTAGCAGGCTGGGATTTCAGGTACACAAAATATTTTTACCTGCTGATATCACTTATGAGTACGTCCTGACATGTCTAATAGATAAATACATATTAGCGAAGTGATCATCACCCAATATTACAATTTCTCACCTTTAAGATACTAATGCATATAAATTGTTTCTGTTTACATGCAATACTGTAATGGCACAACAGTTTAAGCAAATGTAGTGTATATTCTGAGTGCCAGCCAGGGGTTGGATGCTTTCTACAATCTTAAGCATCAATCCTTCACAAAGATGAAACGTGACAAATATTTGTCTCATGGTAGAATTGATTTTTGGAAAGAAATTTGGTTCAAGTGTTCTAATAATATTTGCTATTTTTTGTAGTTGCTCAGTGCACTAGGGATGCCCTTAACTAGACCAGGTTTCTCAAGGCCTCATCCAACCTGGCCTTGAACATCTCCAGGGAGGGGGCATCCACAACCTCTCTGGGCGATGTATTCCAGAGTCTTGTCACCCTTGTAGTGAAGAATTTCTTCATGAGATCTAATCTAAATCTATTCTCCTTCAATTTAAACCCATTTTCCCTTGTCCTATTGCTGGACACTCTTGTAAAAAGTCCCTCTCCAGCCTTCCTGTAAGTTCCCTTCAGGTTCTAGAAAGTAGTTAAAAGGTCCCCCCAGAGTCTTCTCTTCTCCAGGCTGAACAATCCCAGCTCCCTCAGCCTCTCCTCATAGCAGAGTTGCTCCAGCCCCTGCATTGTCTTTGCAGCCCTCCTCTGAACTTGTTCAAAGTCATCATCCCTCAAAGTAAATTGTGCAACTCTGCATTAAGTTCTTTGTATTAGAGCTTGCTGAGGAAACTAAACAGACAAGACTTAACTTCCCTGATGCAGGGAGATAATCTTACAGTTTCTGTAGTTTATAGGATGTAGTTTATAAGATGATTAAAAATAAATAAATCCTAGACTAATTTCTATTAAGAAGAATTCCTATTTCCGGCATGCTCTTGTTTTGTTCTTCTAAATCATGGCAAAGATCTTGTTCATGCACAGATTTTGAAGAAAGAGCATATGTCACAGAGTTGCAAGAAAAAGTATGTGAACTTTTTGGAATTTCGTAGTATTCTGCATTAATTTATCGTAAAATGTGATCTAATCATCATCTAATTCAAGAGTATTGACAAATATAATGTACCTTAAACAATAACAAAAAACAGTTGTGATCCTCCCTGTCTTTACTGACCACACTCATCCAACATTTTAAAAGCTAGTGGAAAACTAAATGAACCCTTGAATTGACCTCAAAAAACCTAACTGGAGTCAGGCATTAGCATACCTGGAGTCTTGTTAAGAAAATGAGTTTGGAAGTGTGGACTAGAACTATGCTGACTGATAAAAACCACTCAAACTTTTTGAGTTTGCTCCACACAACATGTATGCTTATGTGAGCCATGCCTCACCAAAAAGAGTTTTCAAAGGATCTATGATCAATAAATGTTGATTTACAAAAGCTGGAAAGGCTTACAGAATGATTTCAAAGACCTTAGAAATTCACCAGTCTACAATCAGGCAAACAATCTACAAATGGAGACACTTTGGAACTGTGGCTACTCTACCAGGAAGGTACTCTGTCAAAATTATCCCAAGATCACAAAGAAGATTCGTCAATGAGGTAAAGAAACAACCCTGAGTGACAGCCAAAGAGCTGAAGGCATCATTGGAACTGGCTAACATCTGTGTTCATGAGTCTACAGTACAGAAAACATCGAACAAGCAGGGTGTCTGTGGCAGGACGCCAAGAAGGAAGCCGCTGCTTCCTGCAAAGAACATTGCTGCACACTTGAAGTTTTT
The DNA here is from genome assembly GCF_000703405.1 of Apaloderma vittatum. NCBI lineage: Eukaryota > Metazoa > Chordata > Aves > Trogoniformes > Trogonidae > Apaloderma > Apaloderma vittatum. The sequence goes on along the minus strand of NW_009698426.1, from coordinate 108,345 downwards.
GAAAGAGCACATCGACACTCCACAGTGGTATTGGCTAAAGGTTTTGCAGACTGCTGAAACAAAGACTGAACTATGTGGAAAGAACACACAGCACCACATCTGGTGCAAAAAGGACACTGCATATCATGAGGAAAACATCATCCCAACTGTAAAGTACGGTGGAGGAAACATCATGATTTGGGCCGGTTTGCTGCATCAGGGCCTGGCCAGCTTAAGTCATCGAGGGGAAGATGAATTCTCAAGTGTACCAAAAAATTCTTCAGGATAACCTGAGGATGTCTTCACGTCAGCTGAAACTCTGTAGACGTTGAGTGATGCAACAGGACAATGACTCAAAACACTGAAGCAAGTCCACAACAGAATGGCTTCAGAAAAACAAAATCCTCCTTTTGGAGTGGCAAAGTCAGAGCCCAGACCTCAATCCAACAGAGATGCTCTGGAATGACTTGAAGAGAGCCAGATAGAAGTGACATCCAAAGAATATGACAGAGCTAAAGCAGTTCCGTCAGGAAGAATGGGCTGAAATCCCTCCTGAAGGATGTGCAGCTCTGATTCACAGCTACAGGAAGGGCCTGGCTGAGGTTGTTGCTGCCAAGAGGGGGTCAACCAGTTACTGATTTCAAGAGTTCACTTAATTTTTCCAATGGCATTTTGAATGTTGAATTTGTTGAATAAAGACTTGAAGGATCAGAACTAATTTTGTGTTAGGCACATTATATTTGTCAATACTCTTGACTTAGATGATAGTTAGATCACATTTTAAGACAAATTAATGCAGAACACCATGAAATTCCAAGAGGTTCCTGTATTTTTCCTTGTGATGTTGAGGGGAGGGTTGGCCAGGTCTTGTAAATAATTACTTAGCTTTTGAAGTTGAACTATTAAAACAAGATTGATGCACAGAATTCCATTGAAGCTAAAAATATATTTGAGTTTTGATCTTCAAACATTCATTTTGCTATCTCTTTCTAAATTTTGTCTCTTACTTTATTACTTCAGTTGCCTCTCTTTTCTTGAGAAGTTCCAAGACAGTTTTAGGGCCTGGGGTATGCGAAATGGTACTTACAAGAAAGAATTTTCTGCCAAAACTCATGGGATATCACCTACACAAATTAGCAATTACTATTTATTTTTTAATCATATATTTATTTATTTATTCTTGAGAGGATACTTATTGTGCAGCAGCTGATCTGTTTGCATGTCTGAAGCAGGTTTGCAAACTACTAAAAATAGCTGTTACTGTCCTGTAAGTGCTTGATTTCTCATTGCACGCTAAACATGGATCTGAATTTGAGTTGCTCTGATGACAACACATATGCACAGTCAGCTACGTCTCATTGATTTTTGGGTGCTGGATGGAATAACCATCAGTTTTCCTATAGCCATTCCCAAAGCAATTGATTCAGGCACCATTTTTCACTAGATCACTAAGTGTTAATTCAATTTGATGGGCACAGCAGGAAATAATATATACTACAAAGAACGTGCTTTCAGTAGCATACAAAGTACATCCTTTTCATCCATACACATTGTTGATGTAGATCAAATGAACTTTCATATAAAACCTTAGCTGGTTGTCTTTCTGTAAATCAGCATGTAGTAGCAACATTATTCTTTCCTCATTGCTTCTTCTGTAGTTTTTTCCACGATGATTTAGAAAATAGAACATCTCAGCTATGAAAACCACAGGCAAGTCTTCTTTTATGCATAGTATAGACTCCTGCGCTGAAAAAGCCTTGATGAGTTAATTTTATGGTAAAAGTCAAATAGCGTATTTATCAAAGCAGAAGATTAAAAAAAAAACATTGCACTGCTTTATATGGCATCAAAAATTCAGTACAGAAGCTGCCCAGAAAGGGAATAAACTGGAATTGCTCCACTTAAGCTCAGGCTGAGGAAGTAAAAGAGGAAAAAATAGAAATCAGCTAAATATTAGACAGCAATTAAATATGGAGGTAACAGTGGCCCATACAAATTGACTGATCTCTGTCTCTGGATTTTACTGACGATAAAAGGAAGTGGAGCCTGCAATTGGTAACCTGCTTCGGAATGAACCAAGCTGCAGCAAGAAAGCTGGCAGTTTAAACAGCAGTTTCTATTGACATGAAATTACCATCATCTCCATAAGGTTAGGCAAACAAAGTACATCTAATAATGTGTTATCCTTTCAATCCTTATATAAAAAAAATACATTCCATAAATAGATCCTGAACATCCCCCAAAAAAGCACAGAAATGTAAGTCCTTGTGAACTACTGTCTTAATTTCTTTCTGTTTTCAGAAGAAAAACTTCTGGGGACAAAAAGAGAAAGAAGAGATAGCAAATGGACTAAATTGAACTCTTTGTGAGACCCTATGCTAAATAAAGTTTCCATGACTAAAGGGAAAAATCAACTTCATATTGATCTAGGAATAGGACCTTTGGAGTTCTAACCAGAATTATAAAAAAGCTAAAGAAAACATTTCCAGATAAATTCTTGCTGCTATGATTTCAGAGAAGGGAAAGCTAAAACAGTACAGAGCGATGTTACACATGATATAGTACAGGTACAATTAATAGCTCATCATAGGTTGTTAAGGATGTGATTAAAGGGCAACCAGTTTAATGACTTAAGATGCTAATGATGAAGGAAAAAAAAGTGAAGATATCATAGCTTCCTCCTCTGTCCCACCTTTTATTGTGATAAGCGTGTGCTTTCCACACATCTATGAACATGAAATTACAGATTTTGCTTGTGAATTTAAATAGACACCTTACCTGTGAAAATACAGGCAAAAATTTAGTTAAAAGTAATATGGAGAGTGTTGTAATGCAGTGGCTAAAGGAGATTTTTTTAAAAAAACACTTTAGAAAAATAAAACATTTTGAAAGGCTAAATTAACTGCCACTACGCACTTTGTGATGTTAAAGACTGATAAGCTATAATCAGGAGACAAAAATTCACTTTGTCCAGTTGTGGTGAAGGCTAATCATGTTTTACACACACTATTTCATATTCCATACACTGGAAAAAATGGGAGTTAGGGTGCATTTTAATAGGATTTTTGCTCAATAGCACAGTTTTAATGATTTCTAGGTCATCATGAGAGCAATGACCTTTTCTAAAGGGCAAAACATGAAGCAGGTTTTTTCTAATGCAAGACTCTGAATTCTCATTCTTGCATACTAGAAGTCATGCCTGACAGTCCTCAGTCTGCCTACAGACCACTGGGATTAACACAAACACCATCAAGGCACTGCCTATACTCCCAGTTGTTGTCTTTTTTATTATTATTATTATTTTAAATCTGGTTTGTTCCACCCTACTTCAAGTTGCATTACAGATTCTTTTTGGAAGGAGAGGAAAGAATTAATTTTATGACAAATGGATAATGTGATCTTTGTAAATATTTCTGAGGATCGGAACTTGTAGTAATGACACTATTTGAGCTGAACCAGAATTTACTCAATCTTCAAAGTTAAAGACCTCTATCAGGAACAACTTAAGAGATGTTAATTCTACAGAATATAGATCTGTAGTGGTAAACAGGTTGGGAAGAGAGTAAAAGCTTCACTTAAGGAAGGGTTAGAATGGTCCAGAAGTTGTGTAGTTTGTTCTTTTCTTTTTTCCCCTTTCCTTTCCTTCCAGAAATGCAGGAAAGCATTTGGATCACAAGGCTAATGTGGACCGAGATGTTTCCCTTGCAAAACTGCTGCATTTAGAGACTGTCTCTGACATTGGAGCACTCTGAGGTAAAATAGCTATCTAATTAAATAGCTATCTAATATAGAAGTAACTAAACTATGAGAAACAAAATATGGTTGATTTCTGTTTTTCTAGCCAAAACTAAAGACAAGATTTAATGAAAAAACTACATGCAAATCTTCTGATTGACTTTGTCAGGCCAAACAAAAATCTGTTGTCATAGGAGTGAGATAAACAGGTAACTTAGATCTCTTCTAAACACTGGTAATCTCAATAACTTTAGGACAGAAGTACTAGAGATCGAGCTAACCAGCTCAGTTGCACAAGAGTATCTATTCTGCACATGCATTTGAATCAGCTGTGAGCAAACTCCAATTTTATTCCATGTTCAAAATTATGGGGATGAATTCAAAAGACAACAAAGGGAAAGTAAAGATTTTTATCATGAGTAACTGCAGCCTTTCCGTTTACTGAGAGAGAAGAAGTACAAATGTCACTCCTTGTTTGTACCTGTACCTGCAGACTCTGAAGGAATGATGAAGTAAGTAGAACCTATGCAAATTTTTAAATACCTAGTTATTAGACTTAGCCTGTACAAAAGTCAAATAAACCACAGTACTGGAAACAACTGGATTCAGCCTGGCAGAACATTCAACCATTGAAACTAATTTCAATGACCACAAAGAACTTGCCGTGAGCAGATGCAGTCATCTCTCTGAAGCATTCCTAGCTTCACACCTGGTACATCTCTGACACTTGAGGAAAAGTATTAGCAGTAGTGAGCTGACCTAAGGTCTAATCCTGCAAGCGTACTTGTGGCTGACTCCATAACGTCCCTTATAATGATTACTGGGGACGTAATTCTCAGCTGTCCAATTAAAAACCCATAAGCCACCTAAAAGGGTCAGAGAGCATCTGGGGTTCTCCTTTAACTGCTATCATAAAATAAGCCGCTGAATCTATGAAAGATGACCACCAGAAGAACAGTCTCTCTGGTGTTTTAAAAGTAAACCACTCACCACTGCAAATTATTTCTAATGTCATGCCATCAGCTGCTTTTTGCCCAGGGTTTGTTTTGCCTCTGAGTTCAGCTGAAAACAGCAGACAGTTCACGAAACAGATTGCAAAGTCACGGGTCTCTGGAGCTACTCTCAAGGACTAGTGGACAGCAGAACAGCAAATCATTCATTCCAGCATGCAGAGGACAAGCTGTGCAAGGCATTTATTAAAAAAAAACATATCTGAAGTCACATAGAATATTTTCTGACGGAAGTTTATATACTTTATTCTTGATATCCTGTCCCTGAACAAAATCTGTGGCCAAATTACCTCATGGAGAGTGGAAGCATCCTGCATGGAGCTTGGGTAAGTTCTCCATAAAGATCCGCAGGAGTTTCCAGGGAAGCTGGTGCAATATTCCCAGCTACCTGCTTCATCACTTCATGTGGACCAAAGGACAACTTGGCTAGGGGGAACTAAACCAGCAAAACATACACTTTTCTTTAAAATAATAAAACCGTTCATGTAGTCTACTTTAGTCCCCAAACCTCAACGGATGGAATATTAACTGTTGTATGCCGATCAGTACACTCAGACATATAAGCTTAGCATTACTTTAATCACAAAGACATCATTCCTGAATCGTTAAGTGGAGTGCAGGGATGGGGGCAGGATTACATCTCCAGCACTACGTTGTAATATAGTCAACATGGTCATGGATATGACTTAAAACATTTTGTCCTGTGCCCTGAGGATAGTCTCACCATGAGGAGGTAAAGAAGCAATTGCTTTTGGATGAAGGTCAGAAATATCTAGAGAAGAGCCAAAGAAATTAATCTCGTGTCAACAGCATTAAAATACATACGGCAATATAAGAGTTTATTTCCACACTACCGTAAATTCAGCTCAAGTGATCTCAAACTTGTATTTCTTGAGTTTATTACTTTTAAAATGAGACAATTCAGTCTTCCTTTGGATATTTTTTTTGTACATATAAGCACATGATTTTGACAAGTTTTAACCTAGACACACTTTGAATATTCATTTCAATGAATTAATAACTGAGATTTGAAGTAAATTAGTTTGAAGTTATTTTCTGTGCAAACCACAATTGTGTTTACATTTAGTGAAAAAAATCTTGATCACTTTAATTGTGTATTGTGGGTAGTTATTTAGCTAATGTTACTTTTTCAAGCAGAGCGTGTTAAGCTGTACAGATATTTTTGTGACGGCTTAAAATAGGAGAATACAGTGTTGATGTAGATGGTAGTCAGCTTTTGACAGCAGCTATAAAGAAGGTGCCTATGAAGTTTGAAGACTTTTGAGTCCAATGATTAAATCTCAACCAAGTATTATATTAAAATTAATTTGTTTTGAAAAAATCTAAATAAGAGGGAAAAAGTTTAGTGAAGATGGTTTACTGTTATTGATGATGCCAGACCATTAATTATGATTAACTTGTAGTATTTTGGATTTCACATAATGGAAACTTCCTTACTGAACAGTTATTGATGAAGAATTATTGCTCAGCTTTTTTACTTTCCCATTTCAATTATATCTGCCCTGAAAGAGAAGCAGCTATTAAATTTATTTTTTATTACTGTGTTTTTAATCTGAAAATCTGCATTTCAGAATGCAAGCTATTTATACGTCTTGAAAGAAAAAGGAAAAACTACTAGTTAAATAAATTTCAGCATTAACTTAGTATTAACTTAATGATCCTAAATCCCAATAGCTAAATTAAGTGCTCGCAATATGAGAGACTGGCACCTATATAAATTTTTGTCATTTTACATATTACATATTTAATTGATTTAAAGTGTTTGGCACTTATGGGTAAAAATTAAAAACACAGTGCTCACCACAAAAAACCTATTTCCATGGGCAACCTTCCACCTAAACTCTCCCGATCTTACTGTTTCTCTTGATTGTTGGGGTGTTAATCAAAATCTATGGGCTTAAGTCTTCAAACTTCATAGGCATCTTCTTGCTAGCTGCTGCCAAAAGCTGACTAGCATCTACATCAACACTGTATTCTCCTATTTTAAGCAGTCACAAAAACACCACCACAAACTCCCACACAGCAATGTGTGCTCTGACCAGCCCACTCTCACGGCATGGCTCTCTCCACTGCTTCAGGCATGCATAGGATTGCTTGAGCCTGCGTGTGTCCGAGTCATGGACACCATACCCAGAGACTTGGAAAGCTAAAGCCTCAAAGGCTGCCAAGGCTGCAGCGAAAGGAAACCAATTCCTCAATATGCCTGAAATGCTAAAACAATAGGACAGGCAAACAATATTTTTTTACTAAGCTATTGTTGAAAAAATCAGCTCAGAGAAAAGGATGTGAAAAACTTAAAGCTGGCTTTAAACGTTCAGCTAGTTGCTATGGAAGACTATCTGCCCAATTTTAAGCTACTTTTCCTGCTTAGGTTTTACTTTGGGATTTCATCAATATCTGCTGGTGGTTCAGCTAAGTAGTTTGAGTCTACTAATGTCTTTTTTTTTTTCCGTTTTTGGGGAGGAGGGGAGGAGGTAGTGAGAGAGGTTGGTGTGGATTTGTTTGTTTAAAGTTTGAGTAAATGTTATAACATGCCATATTCCTAAATTTATCCATAGCATTCTGAGAAGTTTAAGGGCTATTGCATAATAAAACTCCATTTAAAAACACAAAATATTCCTATACACCTCAACCACCCTCTCAACTGATACTAAATAAATTTAAAAATAATAATTCGGAAAGCCACAATTATAAATTGTATATGTCAGAAATAACACATCTTTCTTAGAATTAGAAATTTGCAGTCTCTCACTTCTGACTATGTGGGCTTATAATAGACCAGCTGCCCCAAAGATGTACACGGTAGAATAACAATGAGGCATTACAAAGACGCAGTCCTTTTTAGCAGCATCCTATTAGAAGAAAATAAATAAAAGCCCAAGCCTTGCGTCATCTACTTAGTGTAGACACAGGAACTTCAAGCATTTAACAAAATTTCTCCAGAAGGATAAGGACCGTCTCACTTATGTGAAGCTCAGTACCTGAAATTCAAAATATAAACTAGCGTCTCCCATATCATAATCTCTTGAGATTAATGTGAAAACAGTATATTGAGCTGAAGCAATTGTTTAACTACACAGTTGTTTAACATCACTGACATCCTCCCATGTGCAAACACAGTTTCTGCTAGAACATTTTAGTCTTCAATTCAGGGCTTCGCCATATGAGCAACAGAAGCTAATGTGATCTCTCATCTGGAAGAGTTGTAATAGAACGTTGCTTTTTTTTTAATTTAAGTTTGTAAAAACAAACACTCAGGGCAAGATCATTATTTCTTTATGTTGATCTAAAATGTATTTTTCACAGCATGGAGACTTAACCAGCAGCATAGGAAATGTTTCTTTCATGAAAAGAATATTCAAAACCCCAACCACAAGCTGCTACAGGGCCAAAGAATAGCTTCAAGCAGTTTCCCTTATGTGGAAAGACTTTTACACCAAATTTTTAGTGTTAAGTGCATGATGACATTTCCTCAATTATTTATTAGATTCAAAGGTTTTCCTTCAAAAGAGTAAAGTACAGAATGCTTGATTTACTATTATTTTTTCTAGTTCCCATCAATCACAGGTAAAATAATTGTTCAGCTTCTACCATAGTGTAACATTTATATTTGCATTATGCTAGTTATCATCCACTAAAGTCTCTGCTATGGAAATATCAGGGTACAATTATGATAGTTATCTTCATGCTATAACTCAGACATGCACTTAAGCAGATGTTCGATTTCATGCTTATTAGTAGTCTCACTGAAGAAAAGATACTGAATTCTATTATCTGTCTACTTTCTTTTTTTTTTTTCCTTTTTTTTTTTTTTTCCCCCCCAAATTCTGTATTTTACTATCCAGGGCAGAATAAGCCTATTTCTGAAATATGCTTTCAAATAGATGACTTTTTCTTTGCCATGCTGTCTATAGTATAAATTTAAGCACTGGTTTCTTCACTGGACTAACACTTACTGATCCTTTTCCTACAGCATTCTACTTGATACCATGTTATATAAGACTAACTTCCACATTTTAATGCATACATTTTGGCTGCAGAATGCATGCAACACCAGAGGTCATATCATGAGAGCTTTATATATTATCCTAGTTACAGATAGATGGACAAAGCCATCGCTCCAGGTGAAAACAGAATTTACTTCTGATGTTAAAAGCTACTTCTCTATTGACATAAGAACATCTTTCTGCTTTTTCCGATCACCTCTCAAAAGAAGAGAATAAATACTGCGTTGTTACAAGCTAGCAGCACCCACGGATACCCTCCAAATGACTCCACAGAGAGACTAAGCTTCCTGCAGGAGCATCTGGATCAGTGCCGAATGGCCATCTGTGTTTTACCGTGAAGAGGATTATAAAACTATTTGCCAGATAGAACCTGATGTGATTTTTTTCCGCTGCCCCCCAAAGTAAGTTAATTCTTAAGAGCAAGATCTGGAAAATGGGCCTGTAATAATGGGACCTGAAATTCAGGCATTTCTCAGTACTTAAACAAATGTGCATGAACAAACTTTGTGCACTGTTCTTCAAATTTTAATTGCTTTTTTGTTGTTTTTTTTCTGTTCATTCCTCCTTTTTCTCCCATAACTTGGATATGGAAGTGACATCTGTTGCTTGCAAGTTTTTCCACTGCCCCTTTCTCCACTATTTACCTAAAAATAAAGCAGTCCCTAATTATTTGGATCCACTACAGTAAACAGTATTTGAGAGGACAGAAGCCTTTACAGCTCTGTTTAAGTAATTGGAGTGTGACAGCACATCACACCGCAGGGGATGTGTATCTCATAAGATTGGGTATTTAAACTATGATTGGGTTTGATATAATAGGAAGACTGACAGAGACTTAAGTAAGAGCCAGGATAAAATATTATCTGACAACTGGAAAAAACAGAGTATCTCAGATGATGTGCTGATCGTATAGGATCAATTTATGATGGACTAGACATCCACCTAAAAACAGAGTACAAAGAAGAATTTTCATTGCCTCAGAGAGAAAGTCTAGACTTGAAGGCAGAGGGAAGAAAGGGGAAGGGGAGGCATCCTTTGCTGAAAGAAATGGTTAATTATTTTTTTTCATAATAACTTCTTCTGGTAATAACAAATATGGTATGAAAGAAAAAAAAAAAGCATTCAACTCAAAACATTTTTTTCTTTCCAAGAAAGAGGAAATGATCTAGAAGAGATAAATATCACCTATGGATGATATGTATAAAAACTAAAGTTATGTCCAGAAAAAAAAAGAAGAAATAAATCTTAATCTTGTTTAAGTCTGAGCTTCCTACTACTTCATTCATTTGTTATAAGATGGATAAAATAGTCCATTTGGATTAAGGCTGCTTTGATAAATTGTGCTATTGTGATAGATCTGGAATATATTGCATCAGTTAGATTTTAATAAGGACAGGCTTTGGCACAGAGGTATATCACCGAGTTCTATACCACAAGAGGAAATGCTGCACCTCCCCAAGACACATGCCCAGAGAGGCAGAGCTCAGCTGGGAAACGTTCTGCCAAAAAGAAGTGTGAAGAGATGATATCTTGCCTTACTAAGTAGTAGATGAGCACTGCCTCTAAGTGTTTCCAGAGTAACTCTGAATCAAGCTACTTCAAAACAGTTCATCCTAATTAGAACAGGGATCAGAAGCAGCTGTCATTGACCTTTACTTGAAAAGGGAAGTCTAAGAGGTTACCCACACTATGAATTCAGTTGAATCAGGTAGGTGAGGTATCTGAACCTCTAGGAGGATTGGGTTATGTTTAGGGAAATCTACAACTACAAGGAACCTGTAAAGCGAGCAAGGACCAAGGAAGGAAAAGGGATGAAAAGAAAAAAAAGGCAGGAGGGAGGAGCAATGTAGAAAAGATGCAGCAAATCAACCATCTCTAGAAGAATACTGGGACCAAACTGAGAACTTAAGCAGAATGGAAGAAAACGGGCTTGCTAACAGACAAAGCTGTCTCAGAGAGCAAAATGTGTAACAATAAAGCAAGAACAGCCAGAATCAGTGCCAGACTTTGCAAAGTATAAGTATCAAGAGGAAACAGAGCAGAGATATGACCTAGTAGCAGTACTGCTTGATGTGAGCCAGAAGGACTGGAAAGTATCTAGTGCAGAAGACTGGAAAAAAAACTGCATACGGAATCAGTACAGTAGCAAAGATGTGTAAGTAATCTATTACAATATGTACAGTGCCCTGTAATTAGAAAACTGCAAATGCAGTAACTTTGGCTAGAAAGGAAATGCTTTGAATGACTGTAGTTTTAATAATACATAAAATGGTGGCTGAAGCTCTAAAGAAGAAAGCATAAGGTACCATCAAATTTACAAGAAGCAGATTGATCCAGACTGACCCAGTGTACTTTCTCCCATAATATACCTGGCTTCCTAGAAGGAACAGAGAATAAAAGAATCCTCTATTGGGATTTAGTAAAGCATCTTGACTTATCACCACATGAAAGGTACTGGTTACGATCCAGTTCAAGTGAAGAACAAGAGAAGGATTGTGCCCCCCGTAACGCCAAAGGGAAGAACTGCCAGCTGGAGAGATATTAGCTCTACAGTTCCTCACGGACAATCCGAGGACAAGTTTTTCCTGAGATCATGGTTAACTTAATGTGTTAACCAAGAGGACGCCAACATCTCAACAGATGGAAATGTTATCAGCCAGGGGCCTACAGGAAGCACTAGATGATCTTAAAGAAGAGAATAAAAGAAACTGCATAAAACAAAGTGAAAGGTTGTGCCTTCGGGGACCAACAAATTTGGTCATCAGTACAAAACAACAAAGACAAACCTGTGCATACTACTCAATCACAGGGCATTATGAACCACAAGCATGTCATGTGTGAGAAGGAATTGAATGCAATCCTAGGATTCACTAAGAAATAAATCATGGCCAGCCATGCACAAGAAGGGGAAAAGCTGAAGGAATAGTCTACAGCAATTTTATGTGAAGAGGTGAAATGAACCGGCTTGTTCAGCTTTGTGAAAAGCTAACAGGGGATGTGACTGCTCTCTATAAATAGAACAGGGCTAAAGTAAGGAACTTAAAGCCAGGGTGTAAGAGGACGATGTTAACATAAGAACAAAGGATGTAATGAGGAAATTCAAAACAGAAATTAAAAGAAGGTATATAACCACTAGGTAACGAGGTTTGAACAGCTTTCCAAGGAGGCAAATGGGATCTGTTTCTAAAGGCATCCTTTTTAAATGCAATTAAAAAATAAATTGATGTTTACTGGACTTCAATCTGCTTCCTCAGGCTTTATTTTATTTAAATTTTTTTTTCTGGTGAAGAACAGAATAGAATAAAAGCTATAATTGATTTAATTTCTGTGGTTTTGCTTATTTGTTTTGGAAAGGTCTGATTATTTCAGTGTTGGAAAGGCTTTGAGTATTTTGAGGTTTTAACTTAACCTCAGCTACATGCATTTTGGATGAAATGGTTTGATTTTATCTTCATGAGTTCCAAAGTACACACACAAAAACCTGTCATACACAGTATATATTGCATGAAGCAGTTGTACAGCTTAAGTATCCATAATAACTGCCACAGAGAGGATATAAGGAATTCTATCTCTCCAGAAATACATGAAATATATAAGTATTGACCTTTTGCTCATTCCTTGACTATGGGAAAATAGGAGCTCTGGAGTGTTACTGCATCCATGTTTCATTTTTTCAGATCCCAAGGCCTTGAAGTACATCTGATCCTCCCTCAGTAATCTCTGAAAGCCAGATCTACTAGCTCTCTCGTTTTTTGTCTACACTTTTATACAATATTTGAAAGAATTTTTTCTGGTTCAAAAGAATACCAACACTGCTACTGCAAAGCTAGTAACTCTGTAGGGGGAGAAATGAGAAGTGCTGACTTCCATGAATATATTCTACAATTATTTCTTTTAAAACAAATTTTTAACCACCAATCATGTAGAATATACTTCTATATAGTGTTAAGGCTATCACGTAAACAGTTGTTGGTTACTTTCTTAGCTAGCACTGCTTAATTTCTTTTGTCATTTTTACTCAATACCGGTTTCATCTTTCAGATAAAGAACGAAGAGCAACATTTTAATAGTGTAGACCAATTCTGCATTGATGTTGTAGGGATACCATAACAGAAGGCCTCAGGTCAGCAGAATCTGAGTTAGTTGTTTCTGCACATATAGTTAGTCCTAATATACTTTGTGCAGTACATTCAGCATGCAGAGAGCACATATGAACTTTTCAGAAATCTTTTCATATTTAAATTAGGTAAACATCAAGCTATATACATTCATGAATACAGCAGTAATTACTACGCTCCGAGTACATGTTGAAATGACATTATCAATTGTCAGCAGGATACCACTGGCTGCTGTCATTGACAATTTACATTTACCATCAATGTTAAATAGTCTGCTTATTAGTTTGTTAATGATCCAAAAAAATCAATGATTTAAAATACTTTAGGTTATAGAATGTTACCTTACATCTTTGGCGGATAGCCAAGATTGGCCTCTGAAAGCAGTGTGTATGCAACAAAGTATTAATTCAAAACTACGGATCAGTTATTAGGAAAGGATTGCACTCACAACAGAAAAATGAGTTTATGATCATAGAAAAGAGAAAAATAATGTTATAATGCTTAACCAAAGTTAATCAAAGAATACTAGAAGATCAGCATCATCAGTTTCATGCCCTTGTTAATACAAGACTTCTAGTAGACTGGAAAATGTTTTAAAGAACCCTAAATAGTTATTTCATTTGTTTTATTATCCACAATTTATCGTGTCAGAGGTAGCAGACAAATATAGAAAAACAATACTGGTGATGAAGAAAAGAGCTTAATAAAACAATCTCATGATTACATTCTTAAAAGTGATGGTTGCTCGGGATCTTTTCCCCATTTAATAATAAGTGAAATTGATTTGGCCTTCTCCAGTGAAATAAAAACATAGTAGTGTCTGAATCCACTGATTTTAAGCCTTTTCTGTTTTTAAGGAACACTACCATATAAGAAGGTAGCATTTCCAATGCATCTCATACTTGGTTACTTTGCACAACTGATTGACACATGCATGTGCAACAGTAAGTTTTCCATGTATTTTGCCCTGACTCCATCTGCCTTAACAAACACGCACTAAATGCACACACATCAAACACGATGAACCAAAGAATGTAACTATTTTTCTTTCCATGTTCACTCACTTCCAGGAAATTCTGTATAAATTCTTTTCATTATTTTTTTTCCTTTGGAAAATTTCAAAAAATATAGTACATCTGCTCAAAGAGATATGATTAACTATTTTAGAATCTTAGAGCAGACAAGTTATATCTGAGCTGCTACAGGAACAGCAGGGGGAAAAAAAAAAAGTCATTTACAGAACTTCCACTTCACTTTTCAAAGCAGTATGAAACTGGTGTTGGAGGTGAACCAAATTCAAAAAAGTAAACACTGCATTTGCAGAGTAAAAACTCTGCGTTTTCTCACCCACGCAACACAGAGACCTTCCTTTCAGAACCACTGTAGGGATGGTTCAAATACAGGTAAGAATGTAAAACTAAGAATACATCTAGATTAGATCTAGAGAATAGTAAGATTTTCCATTAGCATCATTCAAACTATACACTGTGGGAAAAATGTCGCTAGAACTTCTAGTGTTACTAAGTTGTCTGTGGGCAGGAAAAACCTTGCAGAATTATTCTTCTGTAAGACTTTGATGTGGCTATCATAGGGACAGCTTTGACTTCAGCCAAATGGTGTAACACTTTGTGACTAGTTGTAGTCTCTCCAGTAGGTAAACCGTAAGTGATTTCCATTCAAATCTAATGTATATTTTTTTGTATACTTGGTCTGTTATTTTGAAAGTGTGTCTGCTGGGTGCATATATAGCAAGATAGATGATAAAAAGAAGAAAGCAAATACTACAGACACAAGATTTCACTACATATGTTTGACCGACGCTAAGCATTTTCAAAGAGAACAGCCTGGAAATGCCAATAATATTGTAAAATATGTGCTTTGCACTGTTTCCCCAAGGCCTTTTTAACCCTTAGATCTGCAACAAAAGTCAGAATTCACATTGCAAATGAGATTCTTCCTCTTTTCAGATGCCCCCAGAAAGGAGAGCAAGAGGAAGGTTTTGCTTTATAGTACCACGTCACACATGGACAAAATTACAAATACTTAACAAGTCCTTAATTGTAGGAATCTTCATCAGAAGATAGACTGACACCTATTTGATTTTACTACCCTTTACAGGATAGGTTACCAGCTACTCAATTTTTTATCATATATTCTTCAAAATCTCAACCTGAAATAAGGAGCTTGAGATTAATTAGTGACTGTTAATAGAGAGATATGTCTTATCCCATCATTATTTGGACAGTGTATTGCCTAACTTAATTCTTAAGGCTGATCCACATGCAAGAACTATATTTTTCATGCAAGCTGCAGTGAAGGCTCTTAAAGAAAGTTAACATTGGTACACTCTCTGTGGCACTAATTTACAGAAATACTATTTATTTCAGTATGACGTTGATGCCTCTCTATTCACTAGTGTATGCCAGCTTAGTGCAAAGATCTGATCCTCTCTACAGCAAAAGGCAAATTCTACAAATTTTTATTTCTTGTGCTTTATAGGAATGTAAAAAGCAATAAATTTTAGCAAAGTTTAATAACATCATGAATACATAAAGAACTTTAACTTCATGAAGCTTCCATTACTCAAAGACAGATTAAGGGAAGACAAAATGAGGTGGTGGGGTTTTTTTGTTGGGTTTTTTGATATTTTCTTTCCTCTCATGGAATTTTTCCTAACTTCAGCATTGGGTCTTTGCACATTTTTATGTTGTATTTTTCACGCACTGTGGAAAGGATTATTAGGGGACTATACAAAGCCATAAACCAGCACAGGATAAGAAGCTGTTTCAGGAAGTATAGAATTTTTCCAAATGCAGAATGAGTTCTAATGAATACTCTGTGATTTTTCTGGGAAGAACATAGCATTACAGGGAAAAAGGACATACTCATACCTTATCTCATTACTGGGTTTTAGCTTTTCTACCTTATTACCTTTCCTCTGTATTCCTAAAGGTCTATCCTATTGGATAAAACTGGCACAACCCCGCTGTGCTGAGAACATTGGTGGTAGCTCAGAAGAAATTTCAAAGTAATGAAAAATAAGTAGTCACAAGGCGAGCTACCTAACTTTAGGCTGCAGAAGCACCCTCAAGTCATTTTCACAAGAACATCTTCCTCAGTCCTTCCCACACTTCTTTCAATGATCCAGACCCTGATTTGAGTAAGGACTGTCTTTTAGAGCCTGTCTTCGTGTTGCGTGTAACACACTGGTGACAAACTGACTCACAGTCATAGTTAAAATCAGAAGTGTCTGTGAATTTCTTGACAAAATCAGAAAGATCCCTTCCTCAGAACACAAAGTTATTCATAACTACAGAGTAACCGAAAAAACACTTTCACCAGAAAGAGTTTCAGACCAAACACAGGCAGAGGAAGATCTTGAATCTTGGCCCTTAAAAAAAAAAAAAAAAAAAAAAAAAAAAAAAAATCAGTGAACAACCCAAGATTGGCACACTCTTCAACGGGAAGGTGCTAACATCAACAATTAAAGTGGAAAAATATATTTTACTTGTGCTTCCACAGATTTCTTAAAGCTTTGAAACAAACTCAGGCAAACTCTTTGATTTAAATAGGAAACATCTGTATCAATTAATTCAATTGAATTTACCCAGTTAAGAGCACGGATATTTGCTTCAGTATCATTTAAGTTGGCACACTTTTCTGTTCAAGAACTGAGAATAGGAAAAAAAACACCCTACCACACAAACACACAAACAACCCCACAACTCAAATACGTTCTTATGTCAGGTTCTGCAGCAACAGTGCATTTTACACAGTACAACAGAATTATATGCATGGACTTTTCAGCTACAATTTCCTCAATCTTTATG
This sequence comes from Apaloderma vittatum, assembly GCF_000703405.1. NCBI lineage: Eukaryota > Metazoa > Chordata > Aves > Trogoniformes > Trogonidae > Apaloderma > Apaloderma vittatum. Next base: position 91,645 of record NW_009698426.1, on the reverse strand, counting down.
CAGGGCATCATGATGTAATCTCTATTAACAATCTCAGATGTGGGAGGAGAGTGGCAGGTGCAACTTAAAACAACATTAAGTATTTCTTATTTTTTTAATTAAGAAAACTATACACAAGCACCACGAAATTATGTAGGTAGGTGCCATTTCAAATTCAAAGAAACTGAATATCAGAAAAAAGTATCTTGAAAGACTCAGCTCATATGCTATTAATAAAATACCATCTGCCATTTTATGGTGCCTATATAAACAGTAACAGATAGATGCCAAGGTAATTTAGAATTTCTAACTGCAACTAGGCTGGAGCTAATTTCATTCAAGGGATAAATGAGGAAGTCTCCCTTTGCCAACTGACAAATGTAATGATTCATGATTAATGAAATCTTTTCTCCTCCACAGGCCTTTCCTTTAAACATGCTTCATTGTTATCAGTAGAGTGAGGGAAACTGTACTTTCAGAAATGAGCAAAGAAAACAATCCACCCTTGGATGAATTGGTTCCAATTTTTACTGAAAATCAGAATAAGTAGTGATGAGAGAAGCAGTAGCTGCCCTTACAGAATTCTAGCACCGTGTATCTTTCCAAATGTAATTAGTAAAGCTAAATCTGACTAGAGAAAATTGAAAATCAATATCTAAAAACGTTTCTGTGATAGCAACTTTTTTTCCATGTATGATTTTGTCCAAAAGTATTTACATTTGATGGAGAGCTTGAAAAGGGAAAAAAATAAGAAAATCTTTCAGCCTTGTTGTGTATGAATGCTACCTTTACTCAATTTTTCCAAATCAAAAAATAGAACAGGAATAAACAATTCAAAAGACAAAGTGTTTCTCTTTCAACTCTCAGTTTTGTTTTTGTTAGATTAGTAACATCTATCCTATCCTTTGCCTCTTAAACAGGTTAACTAATTAAGACTGTTAAGGCATTTTTGATTGTGGGTTTTGTTTTTTTTACAGATGTTTGACCAATCTGTATTTAAACCCCCAAAGTTAAGCTTATGTCTACATCTAAACGACTTGTAGGGTTCACAGTATTTACCACTTGAATTTTCCTTTTCACACTCGAATTGTGGTAAGAGATTCAGTGGGAGATTCCAGTCGCCTTCCACATGGATGTCATGGTAGAAACAGATCATCCATTCCCGTATCTTAAGGAAATCTCTCATCTTCAAATCTACTCCTCTATTTCCTCTGTTTTCTTTCTGTCTTTCAAAATGGCAATTTTTTCCTGCAACAATGCTCTCCTTTCGCCCAAGCCAATTTCTATTTTCTTATTCTTCCTAGTTAGGTGTAGTTTTCCACATTCCACATATCAAGAATAGTCAATGACATACTCAGAGAACTTGCCTCTAGTTCAGAGTGGATTTTCAAGACAGTTCAAAAGTTAATGCAATTTCTTTTAAGCTCAGGGGAAACTTATTACCGAGTCCAATAGGGGCTCATTAGATGTTAAACTGTCCTACCACCTCTCCTTTCTTTGAGATATTACCCCCAAGAATTCAGACACTAAGCTTGACAGAACTATGCTCTGCTTCAGTTGGAATGCAACTAACTTGACAATGTTGTGTCATTACAGAGTGAGAAGGAACAGGTCTTTCACTTTGGAGATGTAAAAAGCACTACTCTACTGTTTTAAACCAGCAGAAAGCATAAATAACTGGTAAAAGCAATATTCATGAAAGATTCCTATCACTCTTTAAAATTAACTTTTAGCAGCTATCAAAGTGAAGTGTTTTAGCAAACATCACATTGTGGACTTGAAGCAAAAGTTAGAAGAAAAGTGTCTGAACTTCTTTTTTCTATGGAAAAGTTACTGTCAGTAAGAATTGGCTTTATCTGCTTGTGTATATTGATCACTCAAAACCAGCCTTTCCTCCCTTCAAGATCACTGTGCATAAGCAGTGGGTTAGACTCTTCCTCACCTTACATTAATCACATAGTAGAGGAATTTGATCTTCCATAGACCATAATCTCTAATACAATGGGAAAAGAAGAACAGATGTTAATGAACTTAAACCACAACTTAATCAAAAACAGGATTAGTATTTGTTAGATACTGGATGACTGGAGATTGATTTGATATGTGCAAGCATTTGATTATTAAAAGATTATGTTCTAAATAAAACTTCATAGTATTCACCTAACTTGCACTGTGTTGCAAGAACAATTGGAGATAGTCCTGAGTCCAAAAATTGAGAAGTGTCTATTAGACAGTCAAAAAGCTGGAAGGGGCAGAGAAATTGAGTTCTTGTGCAGTCTAAGACCTGCTGGAAGTGTAACCCTCCATAGAATCCCATCTAGTTTATGCTGTTGGGTTAGTGGCCAGGATTTGGACTTGCAAAGATGGTTCAGATTTTTCTGCCAAAACACCAGAGCTTTTGAATAAGCAGTTGGGATGCTAACACATGCACTCAAACAGCACGTATTAGTCATAAGAGATGGAACATTACAAGGGAGGCTAAAAGATTTTTTCGTAAGGGAGATCAAATACATCAAAAAGTGTATCAATGATAAAGAAATCCCTTTAAGCTTACTATAAATGTTTATTTTTTTTGTAATTCCTACATGATTAAAAGCAGTTGTGCAGCATTACAAATCTAAAATTGTTATTGACCCAATTGTGATTTATTTTTGAGCAATATAAATCTTCAAATGAAAAGACTATAAACAGATATGCTTGATATATTTTGGAGATACTTGCACATCAAGTTCATTTTCCATGTGTCTGTAATTCTCTATTCCAGACCACAAGGTTCAAACAGCAAGAGAAATCAGATCAACCGCCAGTACATGTTCCCTGCAAGTATATTTTCATCTTTTATATAATGAATCTTTTCACCATCATCTCAAGTAAGTTACCACTTGTACTGTGATTTGTACTGTACTATGAAAAATTCTCCAGAAACTTCAGTTGTTAGGTTAGAGCAATCTACTTGGAGTTTCTGTATGTTCACTGGAAAAAGCATACAGTAACTGTCTTTTTATACTTACAGTTTGCATGAGCACCTCTTAACTATTTCTATAATCAGATTAAGAGGTCCATAAACACTCTGTGCTTCATAATCTAATTTTCATGGCTTCTCTGGATTAAGTAGAAACTCAAAAGAAAGAAGAATTAAATCCAAAAGAATGCTACACTCAAGCAAGTTGAAATTTAATTATGTGGAGAGACAGTACCAAATTTAATCTTTAAGGGTATATACAAAAATAGTAGTTCTAAGAGAATTATTTGTGTTAAGACCAAATTTAAGTGCCAATTACATAAAAATATAAGAGCAAGGAGAACACAACCTACATCTCAAAAAAGCAAGAAATGCTCCATTTCCCTCTATTTGATCCATTTATGAGAGTCCAAATGTTTAAGCATAAACCTGTGCACCTTTTCAATCATCTTGTTCACAGAATATCAAACGTCTAAGATAAACTAAAATAAATGAAGAATTAACACAGACAGTGAAACTTGTAGATCTATAAGCTTATTTTTGGAAACACATAGCAATACCTTTGTAATTAATACTGCATCCTAACCCTGGTGGCCTGGTTTTGTAAAGTTATCGTTAATTACCAGGAGACCGAAGTAAATTAAGCAACTCTCTAGATATGTCCATCTGCAAAGATTCAGTCTTATCATCTATTTCTTTTGAGTAATTATAGAGTTAATTGGGATAGTGACCCATATGAAAATACAACACGCTTAAAGCACTATGGAGAAGTACAGAACATACTGCTAATTCATTAACAATCACTCACAGCTGAAAACCTACCATCGGAATCGCAGGTATTTACTTTGAATTAAAGCATGGAACTTCAGTGCCACTAAATAAGAATAATGTCTTGTTCCATGTTCAAAATAATGTCTCAACATCAAGGCATAGGAGCAACTCTGAAGAGCTTAATTACTGGAATTTTTCAAACACAGCTGCTCATTCCAAGGAGTCTTGAAACTGTTAACACATATCTAAACAGGAAAACACCATGAAATAAGACTTCATTTACAAACTCACACTGCTGCAAAACCAAACCCTCCTTAAACTTTCGTGCTTTGGCATTATTCCTATTAAACTTTTGTAAAAGCTTACTATAGTAACATGCAGCTCTACAATTGTTGTTTCTCCCCTCTTCAGAAAAAAAAGGGCCCAAAACTTCAAAGGGAAGTGATTGTAAATGGTCTGAAAGCCTCTTGCCTACAAGAGACCTAAAGGGAATAAATTTCCTACCCAAGTCTTTGTCATCCCAGTTTAAAATGCATTCGTGGAAATCCTGCCTAGGATTCAAGCAGGACCAAGACTACAAAAAATTAAGATGAAGATATTCATCTTGAAGCACTCTAAAATATGTTGGAATGTGGTTCTTATTTAGATCTCTACAGGTTTCTTGCCAACCTTAGCACAAATATACCAGGAATATAGCTGAAATGGAGCAATACAGAAGAGCAATTCAGAAGACATGGTAGGCAATCCCCAAGTGGCCCAGGAAATTAGAACAGATTTGTCCTCTCATTTATGCTGGGATAATGGAGAAAATCAGATCCAAGGGGTGGCTTCAATAAGCACACGGTCTCCCTCCCCCCCCCTCCCCCCCCCGATTTTAATTTCTGAAGGCAGAGGACAAACATGTCATCCTTCTTTCTGTCTGTTCTATTCTCATGCAAATGTCATGGAGTGTTTTCCTCCTAATTACCCACCTTCTTGCCAAAGATGTCAAAAAAAAAAGCGCTAACTTTTTGGTTTTATTTTATTAAACTTTTAACATTCAAATTTATGGGAGTCTTCAAGCCTAAATCCTCATTAGAGCTTATCAAATAATTAATGCTGCAGAAATTAACTAACTGAAACAACATGCGCACTCCTCATCCAATTAAGCAGATGGATAATCCAGACTGAAAAAAAACCAACAAACCAAACAAAAAACAGCTGAATCCCTTTACTGCATCCGTGAAAGTGTAAAAATATAACACAAAACACCTTCAAGATTCAAATGCAAAGCCCATGAAAGTGGACTACTTGGAGAATTTTTGTCTGAGAAGAGGGTGTTGGAAGTTCAAGATACTCAGACTCCAAAAACTTAGGCTACTTAACTACAGGCTCTCAGAAGTTATGTTGATTTTGAGCGTGATTATGACAAATGGTGTTTCTCGACAATGCAATTTAGATAAAAATACACATTACAAAATTCCTTACAGTCCCACTGGTGGCCCTCTTCTAGTTGAGGCTTCCCTTTTATACATATAAAGTGCAGATGAAGTGATCACAGTCTAGTATAAGCCCAAGAGAAAGACCAAACAGAGTGTGGATTTTGGCTGTCTTCCACCTAGTCAGTGACAAGAAAATACTTGAAGCAGAAAATCTTACTATTCTGGCAAGGAGAAATCTATTTTTCCCTATTAAATATTTTTAGCTGCTTTTCCAAGTGAAAATCTAAAAAAGAAAAAACCAAACCTAAAAAAACTTTCTTGAACAAGAAGTGCATATAAAATTAGACTACCTGGAGACAGCTTTAAATTGTTTAAAACCATAAGAAGTTTTTATGTGACTGTTTAATCTTTTAACAGCTTCTTCTTTAAGTACTCATTTGCACTAAATATATCACATGTCACCATACTTATGATCCTCCTAAAACAAAAGAACATCTTCTAAAATGACTATAGCTAGCAATATTAAAGCAGCACCTACTGGCATCATTATATTTAAGTATCTGAAATAGACATTACTGTCAGCAGAATTTTTCTGAACCTTTCTCCCTTCTTTCCCTTACAGCAGGTTATTAGAGTAACTTCAGTGTCCTATGTCCTGTGATAAAATGCTGGAAACGAACTATTAAAATTGGCAATAAATACCTATAGCCCATGAATTTAAGTTTCTCAGTTCATTTAGTACTTCAAAAACTGTGTTGAAAGCAAACTCTACCAACTAACTTGACATTCTTAACAGACTCTGCTGACACAGTTATTCCACAGCTTCCTGGAGGGGGAAAAAAAAAAAAGAAAAAAAAGACAAGCAATTCAACCAGAACACAGCTTGATCTCCCTGTCCAATACGATAGGAGATTTCTTCTGCATTGGCTCTTGTTCATGAAATATCAACTAATGTGGAACAAGCAGTGAGCTCTCAATTCAACTTGTATTCACTTTTTTTGGTGTTGGAGAGCTTAAATGCTAGCAATATTTATGAACATCCAAATCAGGTTATGCATGCAATTCAGGAGTAAAATCATAAATCATTTGGGAAAGATGAGGTTTCAGTGCCCTGCTTACCAGGTCAATCTGGAGTTTTAACAGGAGTACTACTTTCTCTCTCCACCATTCTCTGTGTCCTGAAGATATTGAGTCCCTCAACAGAGGATGTATCTTTCAGTTCCATGATTTTCCCAAGTGAATTGCCATTTTTCTCCACAGAGAGCTTATTCGTTCTATTTAAATAATGAAAAAGGTTGCTGTTGTCAATATGCAAATAAGAGGCTTATTTACCTTAATGCTCTGACACTTAGGTTCTGCTGTGTGCATGCCCTGCTGCATATCTAACAAGTTGTACGTGTTGCTCAGAACATTCTTGGTTCATGCATATTGCACTGTTGTGTAAAGATACATGACTCCACCTCAAAAATATGTGGATAGGGTGTACTTTAAAAGAAAGTGAGAAAAATTCCTGCCCATAGATAGCTCCGGTTTCCCCATGCTGCACTCTAGAGGCCACAAGTACGTTGAAATGGTTGCTCTGAGAAGGTGGAAGCCTTTGTTTTGTGGACTTGGTTTAGAAAACACTGGACACTATTTCAGAAATCAGGTAACACAAAGACATGAAGCCCAAGAGGCTTGCTGAGCACCCTTGTGCTGTGGGACAGAGTAAGAAGGCTGAAAGAGGTCGGCAAAGTACAAAGTGTTCCAATGCCAATCTTCAAGTTTGTCTATCTTTTAGACAAAATCAGTTACGTTACAAAGAGATTTTATGTAATATGTTTGATTACTTTTGGGAAAAGACTTTTGTCTCCTGTCAGCACTACTATGTCTGACTCTTCTTACATGCAAAATACATCAAATTTTTGAAATATCTTCAAGTCTTCAATATCTGCAAGTATATGGGACTACAGTCTGAATGTTGAATACCTTGCAAACACAGCAGCTTTGAAAGAGGGTAGAAATAAAAACCGTTTTGAAGCCTAGATACATTCTTCTTACACGGCCATAAAGCTAAAACACCAATCAGCTTATGTAACATTAGAAAATAGTCCTGTTCCCTTCCATCTGTGGAAATCAAAATAAAGCAGGTGCTTTTCTAAGCTCCTCAGAATCATGCTGTAACTTTCACAACCTGCAGCTCCATGTGTGAGACATGTGAAGCTTCGCCTTCCCATTCAGTTCTCAGGCTCAACAATGCTCAGCAGGCAGTAGTCAATTTAGCAAGAGATCTTATCCATCACTACTGAAAAAGTACTGGGTATTGACTGATGAATGGAAGATAAATCACAAGAGGGCTGTCCATTCAGGCAGGGCTGAATGACACTGACAGACCCCTGCATCAAAGCTCATTTTGTGTCTGCCTGTACAATATGTTGTTTGTAGAGAGCGTTGTTCTCCAATGATATCAGTCCCTTCTCGGTATGAAGCTCTCTCCCTTTATTCCCTTCAACAAAGGTATCCAGTTTGTAAGAAAGAAAATCCTCAAAGTGAAGAACTGTTATTATGATCTAAAATTCAAGTTCAGATGTAGGCTGACTTTCTTGTTTGCTACAAACTAAACGAAGTGCAGCCATTCCTCATTTCTGAAAGGAGGAAATATAAAGGGCAATGGGACAAGTGCTGGGGGAAGAAAAATCCAGTAGATGGGTATAAAGGGTTTAATAGAGTGGTAACCTGCCAGCTACTTAGTATTATTCTTCCCAACAAAATATTCCTTGAACTGGTCAAACCTGCAGTGGTGCTTACTGAAAAAGATATCTAAGTATCACTAGAGATAAGTAGCATAAAAGGGAATGGTAATTTTGTTTCCTACCCATAACATTATCTAACTTAGACTCAACCTAGCAAGGCAAACACCTCCGATAGTCAAGACAAGCCCATTTTGTAATGAACCCTGAAGAACCAAAACTTCCATTTACTAAACTCTTAGACAGAAAAGTACTTTAGAAACTACACAGCATGCCTCTGCTTAAGTTGTAATAACAGTTATTTAGTCAGTAACTAATAAAGTGGGACTTAATCTGATAAAGACCAGCAAAATAACACCACAAGTCTGCTTATCTAAAGGTTTTATTGTTTACTTCCATGAATTACAGAAATCCTAAGGCTGCTGAAATAATGCTGCGCTTCAGTACCAGTTTTTCATCAAAAATACTAGCAAACACATGGCAATCCCTTGGGTCTGCACAGCTCTCCTCACCTGATGATTAAGGGTTGCACAGCTGTGGCTAAAAAGCAAGCTGGAGAACAATGTAGTAGAAGCGTGGGCTCAGGCTGCCTTTTTGCTGGGAATGCATTGTGTCATTGATCCCAAAGGAGAGGAGAACTCCCTTTGAAAAACGTAGTACTCCGTGGACATCACAGGACTGCCAGTTAAGAAAAACACTCTTAAAAATAGTTTTACCTGTTGAAATAATTTCTGCGTGCACCATACCTAAAACCAAGCATGCCTTAGTTACTGAAGCTCTTTCCTCAAAAATATTCCAGGGACTGCACGCAGTTCTGTGTACACTCACGCTGACAGAGTTACTGCCGAGTATGCTATGGAATCAAAAGTCTGTAAAGAGATTAGTCTTAAGAACCAAGTTGAATTCAGAAGCATAAGGATTGTTTGAAAGCTTGGTCATTTATTTCCCAATCTGAAGAGAAAGAGCTACCAATAATTCTGGAATTTCACACGGCTAATTTACACAACATCCAAGGACAAAGCATACCTTCACTAGTATTTGCAATCTTTTGCAGTGATTTGACAAAACCAAAAGTAAGAGACAGATATTGGAGATCTCTCCTGTGGAAGACAGTTTCTTTTCTATCACTTTAAATGTCCAGACTATATTATTCATTCCTGGATCTGTAAGCCATATGTACCAGTTAGAGACTTCACAGTGTACATTAAGACACTAATAATTAATAAAATTTTCATTTTCTGACAACAAAACTACAGCACTCCGGAAGATTATATTTGTAAATTACTTAAAAAACGTAACCACTGATGTCCTATCAGGGCATTTGGTGTAAACTAGCTCCATTACAAAGTTTATAAACGCTTCACACAGACCTGCAGTGCGTACCTTTTGTGTGCTAGTATTGTTACTGCCTCACTAACAGGAATACTAGCATGCCTCACAAATGAGAAAGATTAAAGTAAATAATTTCCTTTTGTAAGAACAAAACTTTTAACTACACCGCTAGGAACCATGACCATCTACCATGCATACCACGATTATGTAAAAAAACCTTAGCACAGACAAGCAAATTCAAATATGATTAACACACTGAAGACTATACTTGTAAAAGAACTATGAAAAAGAGTGTGAGAAACACCCTTCCCCTTAAACAGAACTTCCAATATCTCAAACAAAAAAAAAAACATCTCTGACTTCAGTGTGGATCAGTCAAATTAAATCTGAGCTGTCTCTCTGAAGACTAGTTCTGACCAGCAGCTACTCCCCAGGTGTGTGGCTTGCTCTGTCCTTGGTCAGATTACACAAGACATGGTTACTACACTTTCTCATCACAGTTCCTTCCAGTGCCTCATATTTCCAATGACAAAAAAAAAAAAATTAAATCCACAAAACCCAGAAGCATTAGCCAGAATGTAATATTTGAGAGCATTTTTGACTTTGATGTGCTCTTGTGGGGAAGATTCTAAAAAATAATTCTTTTCCCTTTAGCTTGTTCCTAAGGATACATAAGATTTCGTTGAATTAATTTAAGAGGCAACTGAATAATGCATTTATCTATGACAGAAATATCTCTATGTTAGAAAGAAGGTTAAGTAACTACCTCCATTGCAGAATTAAATACTGACTGTTATTGCCAGGCAGATATACAATGATTCTAGGTTATTCAAATTTATGTTGTCCTGGACAAGTTGAAGTGCCTTATCAAAAAATGAAAATTGATATATTTAGCTAGTGACCAACTACTGTAAACTGCACATTGGGGTTTGAGGGGAAAGGCAATAATTAATTTTTGAATGGAGAAAATGGAAGCAGTAGTTTCCTATGACATGCTAGACATGCAATTCTCACGTATAGCTAATAAGAATGTTTATCTGAACATTTTAGCTATCATTCAATTGTGCAATAATTCAAAATAAAATGTTACAGATTAAGAAGAAAATGTTAATCTCTAATAGCTTAATTGCACAATTTTAAGAAAAAAGATCATATAAATAACAAAAATGTGCAAGAAGATTTGCTTTCATGGGAATCCAGTTACCATCCTCCCAAATTCATTGTTGCATAGGTAATGCTGCACTGCAGCATAACCTATGACATATACTCATGCAGGGCAATTTTTTATTTTTTTTTTTTAAACCAGGAAAATCAAAATAAATGTATCCCTATCCCAGGGATAGTTCAATGTTAAGTTAGCTCAGAATATTAATACAAGGGTGAAAGTCTTGCATCAGTATGCTGAACCAGCCCACAAAGAATACACATGCAATCCCTGGACTCAGGATATCAGCAAGTATAACTTAATCTACTGCTGTACCAAAATAAACTGCATTCATGTTACTTCTCAATTCAATTATCACTAGGGAAAATGTTGCATTACTTCCTGTAAACTATCAGCATGACTACAAGATTTAATATTTTTTTCCATATAAGAAACAAAAGACAACAGTTTGGTGGACTTCTTGGGGCTACAGGAAAAAAACACATGAATCTAATGAATCTTCTCAGGCAGCAACACAACTGAAATGGCAATATGATGGGGAAGATAGATATTGGGCTACGAGGTAAGAGATAAGATTTTATACCCAAATGCAACCATAGCTTAATTCAAATGACCTTGAAAAGTGATTTACCCTCTCTGTGCTTCTATTTCATCTGCATAAGCAAACAATGACACTGACTCCACCTCACAATGTACTTTAAGATCAAGACATTATTGGAAACTAATTTCACATCTGTACCCAGATGACAATAATTGAGGTGGAATTAAATTTCCCTCACAGAAGCAACTAAATTTACAGGTGAGATTTAACGCCAACAAGATGATCCATTTTTCTTGAAAGAAGGGAGGGACAGTCAGACTATGGACATAAGACCCCTGGAAGGGTGAATTGGTAGAGATTAAAATACTGAGCAGCAACCCAGTCTCAGATGAAGCCCTTACTATCACCTACCTTCCTCTCACGGTTTTGTTGTTGGCTCTCTATTAAGAAGAAACAAAAAAGCTAAAACCAAACCAACCAAAAAAAAAATCCCCATTGTAATCATATAGAATATACATGCACTTAGGCTGGTTCTTGATTTCTACTTCTTCTGACCAGTGTGCTTTTTTAATTAGACAATTAAATTGATTCTTCTCCTAAAGCATGAAGTGAATACACCCAGAAATAGCAGCTGGTCAGGATGAACTCCAGTCACGTTTTTAGAAAAGGAAGGTTTTATAAATGTTATGGAAAAGTTCAGCAGCTGTATTCAGTCACTTCGAATGTATCACACTAACTAGTCCATAGACATTATCCTTTGGCTTTTTAAACATAAGACAGGCAGAAGTAACCTTATTTACATAATTGCAATTATACACAGTAATGAGATTCAATCTTATAGATATAACAGCTTCCCCAAACACAAAGAGAAAGAGCAGGTCTATAAATCTAAGCTTTAAAAGAAAAATATTCTGCAAAATAACAGTTAATAAGTTGCTTCTTGTACTGTGCAATTTAGGAGCATATCAAAATATTATATAACAAAAATATTTTATTTATTCTGCATGTGAATAGTTCAGACATACACTATTATGTTCAAATCTTCTAACGGCATAATTTGCCTTTTTATTTAAGAATATTCCCTGCAATCTATGTTTTTCTTTCACTTATCAATGTTTGCATTTGTAAAGATTCATCACTGTGCCTGAATTTATCTAAGGTGCTTGCAGAAGAATGAGTACAGCTTCACAAGTTCATAAAGACTACATAGGCAGAGAGTACCTATATGGTTTTGCAGCAAAAAAAAATAATCAAATTCCTAAAGACTTGGCTTGTTCCCTTTCGTCCAGAAAGAGCTTATAAATTCAAGTACAACTTCTACGATGCCATAGTCTCAGAAATATTCTGAAATTCAAGCCTGCAAACATCTGACCACAAATGATTTTCTAATGATAAAAAAACCCCACAAACCCAAGCCATCTAGATGTTTATACATAGTTTTTGTAACAACAAGAATATTTGTTTTATGCAGTGGGTTACGTAGTGGGTTACTGCACACCAGAGATCGTTTCAGCAAGTTTCAGTTGTGAATATTCATGCTGTTAATTCTCAGTTACTGATTCTGGTTTATGCTACCCAAAGTTGTAACAGGTATTCAAAGATGTAATCTCCCTGCTCGGATTAGAAGGAGAAAAAATGGAAATAATGAACAAACTGCAAAAAGGCAAATTTCATAGGCATACATAAAGACTAAGTTGAAAAGAACCACTGGAGGACTCCTAGTTCAACCTCCTGCCCCAGGTAGAACCAACCTCAAAGCTAGATTAGAAAGCCTAGTGACCCATGTGGCCAAGCTATCAACTTCTCCAAGGATGGAGATCTTTCAGCCTTGTTGAGATTATTTCAGGACTTCACCTTGCTCATATGAGGAAATAAATTTCCCTTTTTTTTTTTTTTTTCCAACTGGAGTTTCTATTATGGCAACCTGTAACTGCTGCCCCTTGTAGGCTTGCTGTGCACCTATGCCGTGTATACATCTCCTTCTTTTCCGCTGTGCACCTATGCCGTGTATACATCTCCTTCTTTTCCACAGTCTCTTTTTAAGCAGTAGATAAAATTATTTTAACTCGACTCAGTGTAGGCAACACAGTAGAAGGGGACCTCTAAAAAACAGACGTAACACAGGAGAGCTAATCTTAGTGCAAAGATGCTTGTATCTAATGCAACACTCACTGGCAAGTGAATGGGGAAAAATGCTTACAGCCCTCTGCTGTTAAGAAATAAGGGATGCTGAGGTTACGTAGGAATTAAGTCCCATTTCTAGATAGTCAGCCCTAAAACACTTCCCTCAAATTTGAGAAAATTATTTAAAGTACTCTTGATAAATTACGGAAGGCATCAGTTCATTTCTAACATTTTATTTAATTTTAAGAGAAATTATTTTACATAAAAAAAGTGATGCACTTGGAGAGAACACAGAGGCCTGTATACATATAAAGCCTACCCACAGGAAGGTTTTGAAGAGGGTTTCAACTGACGCAAAGTATTTTTCCAAAAGTAAAGACAGTTGTGTTTTCAGAAAACTTAGAACAATATCATTAACACAGTGCTATTAAAAGGCAGATTGTTGCCTATAACCGGAAGAAGATGGAGTAAGTAAAGCCAAGTTTGGTTTAAACAGGAGCACATGAATGAAACAAAATATTTTTCCATTTAAAATCACTTCAGATTAGAGCATCTGGCACTGCACACACTAGAAAGGACCTAAAATATTACAGCTCTATTTTCTATTTTAATGGATAATTGGTAACACTAGATTACAGGATTTGCAGGTTCCAAGTGCTGTATTTTCATAGGGAAGAGCCTCCTTTCTTTCAGGCTTAATAAGCTTGGCCTATATCAGCTTTTCTCACATCAGTCCAAGTGTCACATTTGGGTTGGGGGAAGCTTGTTAGCAGTAATTACCAGCAGTAGGTTCTATTATTTGCCAAAGTAATTTTCCCTGCTAAGTACCACCAAAACTGCCTCAAGCCTTTAATTTTTTTTTTGCCTTCCTCTGCTTTCTTTTAAGCGGGTGCATTTTCCCATGATACTGCCCTGCACGGAGCGGGACAGGGCAGAGGCGAGGCGCCGGGTATCAATGTGATCCTGAGAGATGGGGTCAGCCCTAGCGAAAGCCTTTCACAAACAGAGCCTGAACCCTATTAGAGATGCAAATCCACTCTCTAAGTGAGGATTGTTTCGGCCTCATAATGGAGCCCGAGAAATTCCTCGGCAGCCCGCTTTTCAGCGCAGGCCTTTTGTCTGCGTCTTAGCAAATTTCTGCAGCCTGTTTAAACCCCGGCTATTGTCCCCATGGCTTCATTGATTTCTCTCCCTGCCACTGGCTCACAATGGGCTGATATGAACATCTTTGTTACTGCTTTTGTACTGTATATCAGAGTAATGTTTCAGCAGATTGAGGCCTAGCAGGAAGAATTAAACCTGTACTACACAGAGGATGATGAATTGCCGGATTTACATATCATTTTAGAGGGTATTTCTGGTGGTTCTTTCTGAATGGTGTTGTGTCTCGAAGGATGTAGTTGAGGGATGAAGTGACAGAAAAGGAAGTGATTTAGATATTCACTGACAGCTTAATACAAGATGCAGACAAATTCTGGCGATTCTCCCATTGCATCCTCCTACATTGGCCAATAGGTAGGCATAGGTGGGCGCCCACGTGCCTCGTGGACCTGCTGCGTTAAGCTGTGCACTGTTGGCAGGAGAAAGAAGGATGTGGGAGATTTAGTTTATTCAGTAGGAGGTTGCTCTTAAACAATCTAAAGTGCCAGGGCACACCACCCTGATATTTTGATCCTACTGTTCTTGGCCAAAAGATAAACTGCCGCTTGAGTCAGGTCTTGACATTACACAGGCAACGTATTTCCAGGTCCTGATGTGCTGTGCAGCACACTTCTAAGAAAATAGCTGTGCTCTATGTGAAACTGCATGACCTGAATCAGCATAATACCACTCAACATCTTCTGCAGTTTTAAGACACTCGTTATTAGTTTGGCTGTTGTTCTTTTTTCAAAATTTACTTTGCATCGCCAAAGCTAAAAAAACCACGTAGCTAACGTCTGCACCTTCTATCAAATGCACTTTGAAATATTTTTTTTTAGTTGATCTGCACAAATTACTATCATTCTAATAATGAGTTGTTTATAATGGACTTAAGAATACTTCTTAGTAGACGTAAACTCCACTGTTTAAACTCATAAGGCTTGACAGTGTTTACATAGTTTACAAATGTGAACCACAATCCACATATGGATCATATTTTCTGTAATTGGCACTAAAACGATGTAATAAGGAGAGATAAGTAAATAAGCCTGTAAAATGGAGTAACAGTAGAAATAATAAGCAGCAATTTTAGAGTTTTCAAATCAGAAGAAAATCAGTATTGATGTTAAATCAAAACAAAGAATGTACATAGTATGCAAGTTCTTTTCTGTACAGAGTAGGGCTGAATTTTACCCTCAAAAATCAGCATAAAAGTTTTGCCTTCCTAGCTTGCAAAGCTTCCCACATTGAAACAAGATTGTATTTTATTTTTTCCCCTAAATGTATGTGAATGCCAAAACAATGATGCTTTATGGTAGCTTTAATACTATTTCTTAACTATGGAAGTTTCCTTGCATTAGAAATTAATATTTCCAAAAAGCAGAACTTTTGGACATTTCTGCCCACATCATCTGGTAATAACAGATGTGTTAAACAGAACAATCATCTGACATTACTCAATCCATTACAACACACAAAGAATATATTTTTTGAGCAAACGGAAAAACTAACATTCTGAGATGTCAATGACCACTAAGAACTATCTAGAAAGTCAAGATACATGTTTGAAATGTACATTGTACTAAAACTGAGACAGCAAAAAAAAATCGGGTTTGAAACAATCAAGTGATAGGCATGAGATTTTTTGTGAATACATTTGAATACACGGTGCAATGTTGTTTTTTAATTCTAAAAGGTTCAGAAATTCCTTCATCCTTTTCCTCAACAAGTAGTAGTCTTAGGTTAGATGTACCATTTCCACCAAAAACTAGCATTAGCAGAAAATCCAGGACTCTTTGGCCATTGCTCACGACGTTGGATAGTCATTCTACCCTGACTCCTCTTCAAGAGATCCTTCATCATGAAATCTGGATTTATTGCTAGATATATATTGAGCTCATTAATTCACCACTCTTGCAAATTTGCAGGCACATTGGCCTTCACTTGGAATTGAAAGAACATTACTAAGAGAATTTGCTTACAGCAGGTAAGTACCAAAGCTGGTTACTGAAGTACAAGCAAGACTATCAGGGTGGCTTGTCACCATTATATTAGTCATCAGCCATAATAATTGTTTGACTCCTTTCCCTTGATCATCTGTTATTTATTCCAGTTTCTTCACAAGTATTACATGCAGTAGTCCACAAAAATTCAAATGCTACACTGAAAAATAAACTGAAAATATGCAAGCAGTTTTCTGTGACACATTCCTTGTATTTTTCTGAATGATATGGAACATGGAAACTTGAGAGCAGTGACTCCTACCAAAGCCTGTTTAAAACAGTGGTAGGTGTAGCTTTGGCAAACAAATGAAGTGAGAAGCTGTGTATGTCTTTACATAGAACAGAACTGGTTCAGAGAGTTCTGTTATTCATAAACGTTGCATTTTCTTTTGTATTAACAATGCACAACCTACATGCTTTTTGGAGAATGCACATCAGTCAACCATAATTGAATTAAAATCAAAAACAACCTTCCCCCACACATGCTACAATTACAAATTGTAAAAGTCAAACTCGGTTCATTTCCCACCTTACTGGCAGAACTACCTACCAATCAAGCTCCCTAAAAATCTCTGTTACACTTGTCAAATGTGAAACACTGCCTCAAATAATTCTTAGAGTAATTTTATATTAATTTATTTTGGTTAATAGGGAGTCTAATTAAACAGATTTTATTACTCCATTGTGCCATAAATGATTCTCTGGTCTAGTCATAAACTGTTAAACAACATATATGACGAAGAAATCCAATTCAGTCTGTTTCATGTTACTAACAAGACATACTAGCTGAAAACAAAGTCATGTGATAACATTATAGTTCTTTTTTTTTATCATTTCACTATTATTTCCATTGCTGTTTCATTAAAGCTGTTTTAGTTTTTCTTTTCTACTCCATAAGTCTCTCTGCCTCACTTCCTTTTACTTCTCAGTTTGGGGGGCGAGCGGGTGTTAGAGAGCGTCTGTCTGTTTAGTGGCTGGCCCAGCCCTAACCCATGACAGTTACATAGACCTCCATAAAAATAACTACTCCTTCCTTTGTGGCCGACTTTATATCTGAAATTATCATTTCAGACCTACACTTGCTTTTTTGAGGTGTTTGGCTTTTTTTTTTTTTTTTGACCACTCATTCTTTAAGCCTAGTTGTCAATTTAGAATCTTTAGAATGTTGTGGTTACACAAACCAAACCCAGGAGAATTTAATTTCACTGTGAATATAACCTCTCTGCTTAAAGTACAATCTGTTTCCAGTACTTCAGAAAAAAAGTGACACCTCCAACACATTGGCAAAATTATTCATTGGGGGGAGGAGTGACAAGGGTGACATCCCACCCTTCCCCCTTTTCCCTAAATCATGGTGATTAACAGAATGTAGCTATACATCACTAACAGCACTTCGGACAAAGACACACTTGTTTCACAGGCTTAAACCACCATCTCCAAAACCTCTTCTAGTTTATTGTATAGCTTCCTTTTACAGAGTATCAACTACTACATTAAACAACTTTTATTTCCCATCACCACTACCCCACTGGAAAACATATTGAAGCTTTCACTCACTCCTTGCATGATTGCATTACCTTTTTTTTTTTTTAACTTTCAGCCTCAATTTGCACATAAGCCTTTGATACACTGTTAGATTTTTAGAATCACAAGGAAATATATAACTAGAACCCAGTTAGATAGAAGCATTAAAAAAGGGGAAAAGCAGAATAAAATAAACTGCAGAGCCCATTTTTGTCACTTAGAAATATTAGGCAGTGCCTTCTGAAAAAGGATGCATAAACAAGACTTCTTCTAAGATTCTACAATGAGTCAAGGATCTGCCTTCCTTATCCTTGAATCCTAGGTGGATCAAGCTAGATGTGATGCACAGCAGTCCAGGCCAAGCTGGGATGTAGACAGTTCAGTAGATGGAAGACTTTATACTGTCTGCGTTCTGTGCATTTTCATTGCTTAGTTATTAAGCATTTCTTACTTCCTCTTTCTTAGACAACTCCAAATTCCAAGTACTTTGTTACCAAACAATATTTGTGCTTAATGGATCCTATTGTCACTCATGAAAAGGATTTATCCTCACATACCAATTTATATTCCTAGTTCCCACAATATTTGGAAGTCATTCCCATTCTTTACCCTATCTTTAAAAGTCAGATGCAATTGCCGTTCTCCAGAATTCTCCATTTCTCAAATGCTATTTAAGGTGAAAATGTAGTAAGTTCAGAGCACTTCCAGAGCTGAGACAGCAGGTTAGGATGCCTGCTTGTCCCCAACACTACAGCTTTCAAGGGAACAGAATGTGCTTTCTCTCATCTGCATTAATCCCAGTAAGCGAACTCACTACAGATTTAGCTTGGATAACATGACTAACACATGGGTAAGGTGTAGTATTCTCTGTCTTTATTCCATCCCAAGAGTCAACATCCTATCTCACAGTATCCTTCCAAAATGTTAGTTTAAGGCACATGATGATTCAAGGGATGAACTGGTTTCTTTAATACCTATATAATCAAACACAGATTAATCGCACAAACTCAAAATCTTTACTGAGATGAAACAATTCCATTTGCAAGTAAGATAGGCAGGTAAAGTATCATCTGAGAGGACTAGCTGACACACCAGAAGACTCTGTTGCCATTCAGGGACCTGGACAGGCTGGAGAATTGGGCAGGGAGAAATTCTGTGAAACACAACAAGGGCAAGTGTAGAGTCTTGCATATGGGAAAGAACAACACTAGCTGTACCAGTATAGGTTGGGGACTGACCTGCTGGAGAGCAGCGTAGGAGAAAGGGACCTGGGGGTTCTAGCTGACAGCAGGATGACCATGGGCCAGCAGTGTGCCCTTGTGGCCAAGAAGGCCAATGGCATCCTGCAGTGTATTAGAAGGGGAGTAGCTAGTAGGTCAAGAGAGGTCCTCCTGCCCCTCTACTCTGCCCTGGGGAGGCCACATCTGGAATATTGTGTCCAGTTCTGGGCCCCTCAGCTCAAGAGAGACAGGGAATTGCTTGAGAGAGTCTAGCACGGAGCCACGAAGATGATGAAGGGAGTGAAACATCTCCCTTATGAGGAAAGGCTGAAGGAGCTGGGTCTCTTTAGCTTGGAGAAGAGGAGGCTGAGGGGTGACCTCATTAATGTCTATAAATACATAAGTAACTCATTAACGCCTATAAATACGTAAGGGTGAGTGTCAGGAGGACAGAGCCAGGCTCTTCTCAGTGATGTCCAATGACAGGACAAGGGGCAATGGGTGCAAGCTGGAGCATGGGAAGTTCCACAAAAATATTAGGAAAAACTTTCACCGTGAGGGTGACAGAGCACTGGCACAGGCTGCACAGGGAGGTTGTGGAGTCTCCTTCTCTGGAGACATTCAAAACCCGCCTGGACGCATTCCTGTGTGACCTACTGTAGGGGATCCTGCTCTGGCAGGGGGGCTGGACTAGATGATCTTTTAAGGTCTTTTCCAACCCCTGACATTCTGTGATTCTGTGTCATCATCTCTCTCTTGTAGAACCAGGTATTTAAAATAAAATTTAGTGCATTATTGCACCATTCACACACAACTCTCCCCAAATGAAAACCAAAGAAAGGCAGTAAAGAACAGCTGCATCAATATTGCTTTTTGCACTGTTTTTCCAGCTAAAATATGACTTATCAGATCTTCTGATGCAGAGAAACATATATGATCTGAAGTGTTCTTATGGTCCCCCTCGTGCAGTACTGATGTCATCTCATGCAAAGAGAGGCCATGTGAAACCATAGTTGTTGCTAAGCATATCCTTTTGTACACCCCACTACTCAGAAGTACTGATTACAATAGAATTAAGTGCAATCACATAGCATTCCGGTTACTGAAGATACAGGTTTAAGCATGACTTAACTCTCAAAATCACTTTTCACTCCCTTCCAAGAGCTTTACTGTGCTGGAGCACACTAACGTAGGCTTTCAATGTTTTTGATCATTTCATTTAAAATTAATAGCAATAGTGAGAGAACAACAGCTTACTGTGGGAAGCACATGGCTTTCCTCTATTTTGGATTTATTTTTGTTTAATTTATTTGTGCTTTGAGAGGGTTTTTTGAGCATGGAGATGGAGTGAGGTCAAGTCAAGACACTTAGGGTTGACATAAAGCGTGTATGCTGAACACATACAAAAAAAAAAGAAAAATCAGATTATTACCTTGTACTTTAAAGTTAAGAACTTTTTCTAAAAGCACTCTTTAAAGTTCAGTTTTGAATTTCAGCAAATATTGGAAGCTTAAGTTAGGACACTCTGAACAACATGTAAACTAATTATTGATTTTCCCCCTTAAGACAGTAAGCTCATTCAAAGGAAAAGAGATAATCCTCTTAATGTTTTGCTCTAAGAACCTCTAGGAACACTTAGATAAAATAACTTAATAAATAGGTATCCATTGAGAATTTATTTGCATTTTAGCATAACTAGACCTGATGGAGGTCTGAGCAGTGCTCTTCTGAAATCAAACACAGCTGAAAAACTGCTGCCCATACAGATTTAAAACATTACTACATGATTAAGATCTCACATGTTTTGTGACAAACTGTGCTGTCTAGATTTTAAACCCAACTGGTCCATTTACTTTATTCAAGGTAATGCTAATGACTTCAAAGTGTATTTTTGTCACAGTGACACCTCATTGCTCTAGAGGTGGTTTGCTTGTGCCAGATGTTCAGCTCTGCTTACTAATCTATGCCTAAATATATTTCAAGGGCTGAAAGAAATTCTTCCAACTTTTTCTGCTTCAAAATGCCATCTATACTTTTCCCTGCCTCCCCCACCACTTTCTCTGTGTCTTCTGTAATAGTTATAATTATTGAAGCACTAGACCCAACACTTACTATTGCTCAGATTCAGACATGCTTATGCTTACATATCCTGTTCTTTTAGTCCAGATCATGAACAAAATCAATAGTTTATTACAGGAACAATTTTTCATCTGTGTCACTTTCAAATTGCACCTCATAGTACTCTAATATACAGAGATATTTCCTGTCACCTTCATTTATTAATGAATAAGCCTTAAATTAGGTCAAAATGGTTTAGTAAGAGTAAGTTTTCCTCTTGCAAATTCCAGCTTACTTCCTATTTTCAACTAAATATTTTTATACTATTTGTCAAAGCAGTGAGAACTGAAGCCTAACAGTATCCCTTTAGTGTGATTAGACCACTTTAGATGTGCTGTAAATCACCAAATACCCACTGACTAGTATTGTGGTGTAGAGAAAGAAAGAGTTTAAGAGAACATAGGAAAAAAAAAAAAAGATTTGAAGAAAACCACAACCCAACATTTTACAGGTGTTTCATTCTAGTTTCTGTTTCACACTAAAAAAAAATCAAGTTGCAGTTGACAATAAGACTTGATGAGTTTGCTACAAGTGACTGTTGGCAGTCACTTAACAGGTAACAAGTATGGTGAATTTTGGTATTTTTAGTAGTACATAAGGAACGAGTAGTAAAACATGAGTAAAAGGCCTTCTAAATAAACAACTGTTGCATTCTTCTTCACTTCTCTTGGCTTTTCCAAGAGGCACCATAAGGCATACAACTTTTTCACATTACCCAAATACTACAAGTTCAAAGAATTATTTTTCCCATGGATTTTTTGCTCAAGTTGGCATTCTGCCCCATGATTTCAGAGGCAGACTAAGGCGCAAGTAGAGTAAACAGCAACTTATGACAGCTATACCAGCCACCATGCCTCCTTAATAAAGAGAGAGGGAATGACTGCTTTGCCTTAAACTGCCTTCTGTTTTCACTTCTGCTGCTGCAGAGGAAGAAGACATGACTATGGTATTATGGCTAGGTGGCCATTTCTAAAATCAGGAGCTCCCTTGCCCATGACCATGCTAACAGTCCTGCTCCACAGAAGTGTCTTCCACCTACTTCCCTGGTAGCAATTTCCCCTCCAGCCTGAGCAAGAGTAAGCTCTTCTCATTCTAGTTCTGGTCTCCACACTGGGGTTTTAAAAGCAAAGGAAGACAAGGAGACCCTGTCGTGGGTCTTCTGGTTATGCATCAGGGTAAGGAGGGAGAAGAACAGGAAAGTTACAGATAACATAAGGGCAGAAGAATCACAAAAGAGAGAAGAAATCCTCTAACACTTCCCTTTCTTCCAAAATTATTCTAAACCTCTTTGACCTCTTCTGTTCTTTCTGGTCCCTTTAGCAGACATGGGAACTCTTCAGCTCAGGTTTGCTTAGAGACCCTGGACACCAGCAAAGAGAACAAACTACACAGGATTTCAATTGCAAGATGCCAACGACAGTATCACAACTTCAAAAGCACATTTGTTTCACAAAGATTTATTTGGGAGTTGGTGAGTGTCAAGATGTATATCTTTCTCTACTTTTTTTTCTGTGAATAGTACACAGTCACATCAACATGTAATTCTCTGTTTATTTATCTAATTCACACATAGACAGTATAAGATGACCACAGACATATATGCTTTTCTTTCTGCTCAACTTGGAGTCTGCTCCAGAAGACATTAATATTTCTGCATCTTCTATGTTACTATACTGAAGCTGAGTAAGAACTACTAAGGGGAACTCAACTATGCAATATTTTAAGAATGAGTGTGGTGAGGCTAGAATGGGCATCTTTGTTTTGTACTGCACAGGGTTTGGAATTAAGCAAAGGTTAGAATATGTAAAATAATCTCAGAACTTAAATTCTAGTCATGTCCAAAACTAGTTTAAAAAAAATCTTCAACCCGAGAACTAATCCAGAACCAGAAGTTTCTTGGGTTCATTTGCATGAGAGCACTGCATTGGTAAAATGACATAGATGTATAGAATAGATGGAACTGAGCAGGCAGCTAAGAAAAGCAATTTCAGCTAAACCATCCATATATATTACAGAAGAGGGTGTGAAGTTCAATAAAAGAGAAATTAAATTTCTTCTAGTGTTGACAGCAGAAAAACTAGTTCTCCTATATGATGGCAGGCCCAGTAAGGACATGAGCAAGAACTGATGAAAGAACATGAGCAAAAAGCTGTTGGATTACTCTGGCAAATGTGTTTATTTCCAGATAACTGAAACTTCAATGAGTATGTACTAGAGCTGACAGAGAGGTGGCAATTCCATTGCACAGCAATATTCCAGGATCTGAAGGCTTTATGCACTGTGGTGGAATGAAAACAAAACTACACAAGTTTTCTCAAACTACAGTGGTCTTTTTTCTAATGAAAAGCTGATGTTTCTATATTTCAAGTAGGTGTTGAAATGGGAGTGAAGTGTACTGGTTTGAGGTGTCACCTGCAATTTTCTCTCATTCAGCTTGATTCCAACCAAGATCTCTCATCCCTGATCACACTTATTCACTTAAGACAATTGCTTAAGCCTGGGATTTCAATCCCAGCCCAATGCCTTAGCCAGTAAGTTATAGAGCATAAACTAGTGAATTTCTCCATCTCTCAAATATTTTAGTTTCATAAAGGAACTTGTAATGAAAGTTCATTCTTTAGAAAATACTGCAGCCAGCCCTAACATCAGAAATTAAGATAATTTCTCTTGAATTTTTCAGAAAAACGTGTCCAAGATAATTGCATCGAAGCCAGAAACCAACTATCTTCATCATCATTACTACTCATGTAAGAACAGCAAGGAAAACAAATTCTGTAAATATTTTTTATAAACACCACAGTGTGTCAAGATCAATTCTGAGAAGATCTATGTTAAAAAAGGGATTCAGATGACAGATTCAGTAGTGCCCCTCTTACTGCTAAAGGGAAGATAATAGCTGTGGTAAGTTCTATACCTGGAAAAATATGCATTCCTGACTCTAAAGTTACTCCTAAATTTTACTAAGTAGTAGAATAGTATTTATTACATTCTGACTTTTAATGTTAAGTGTAAGGCTCTGATCTTTAATAGATGTGCACTGCAACACAGAAGTAAAATTATAGTACTGAACTCTAATTATTTTTTATGTCAATGAAAATGTTTTTCTTGGATGGACTTTTCCTGTTTGTGATGTAATGTTGAAGTTACAAATATGGCTTACTTCTGAGGCTTTCTAATGTGAATTGCTCATTCCCAATGTTATTCCTTCAGCTTTAGGATTGGGTTTATTACTTTTTATATTGCAGTGCTGTCTAAAACACTGAATAGTGTCTAAATCCAAAGCAGCCACCAATTCAGATGGGAAAAGCAAGCAATGCTTAAATATAGATGCTTACTTTTTCAGTTAATCCAGCACCAATCAACTAATTTCAAAGGCAGGTAAAGAATGGTAGAAAACTCAACACGTTACATCTAGTTGCTGTCCCTCAGGCCCTGCTTTCCTTATTCACTATCTGTATTACATTCCATAGCTGCGTTTCAAACAAGTTGAACACCGAGTTCCAAATTGGAGAAGCTACAAATCTCTTATTACAGCATAGCTTTATTTGGTAGTGTGCAATAACCTCAGCATGGCTTTTCACCAGTGCTTCCAGTTCACAGACTGAACATATGTACCTATGACAACCATGCAAACCTATCCATATAGTTTCTTCCTGGATACTACCCCCCATGGGGTCCAATCAGTGCACAAATACCAAGCACACAAAACAGAAAAGAATTAGTCATCTCATCACTCCATCCTTGCTCTGATATTCTAATCTTTGGATCATCACTAATTTGTACAAAGACACCTAATCAGTTATTTCTCAACAACAAAAGACAACAAATATCTTCAGGAAGCTATATCTCATTTAAACGAACAAAAACATCTATGCAAAGTAATAGTGCTGTTTTTTAACGGAAAAAGAAACCCCTCACCAATATTTTTTTTTCTTACCAAGAATTCTTTCAAAAGGTGTGAAAAAGTGACACTTACTCTGCAGAGGCTGAAGTGAAACAATTCTTCAAAGCACTTTGAAAGAAAGCACCTCTCTCAAACCTTTCTCCTGTCCTTCAAGACAAAAAAAACCACAACCAGCCTATAACTTCCCCTCCTGCAGCTGGCATGACCTTTCACCCACAACTAATTCTACCTCTCTGATCAAGCTAAGGGCTTGCAGTTGCTCTTCTTTCTGAATTAACCCCTCTCATTGCAGCCATAGTAAAAGCACTATTAAATTCTTGCATTGACAACTTGAGGATGAGGTTCCCTTTGCATTAACAAATGGCCTAAAATCCCATTTTGCAGAAATATGCACAGCATGTGCCCGTGGAGTTGTCCAAGTTGTGATATTTGTTGCTAACAAATCAGCCCATTTTTATCCTTTACAGATAATTCACGAGTAAATTGCCATTTCATAGTTAAGATTCCTTTAATAATTTATAAGACAATTAGATAAACAATTTATCATTGTTAGAGTCTAGTAAGTCAAAAGCTTGTTTATCATGTTTGTAGCAGTTGTTAAGCATTTCTTAACCCCTTATAAAGCCTTTAGAAATGCAACATTAGTAATAACAATGTGACTGAGTCAAAGATGCACTCAATTGTATTTGCTAAATTTTCCACCTTGGCTACTGGCTGCCTATCTTGCATGGTTTTAATACCATTTCTCAAATAAAACTATGAAGATTTCTCTTTTAATAGGAAAACGACCAACACTATCAGTAGAGCATGTCACACAGAATTTCCCAGCTGACTAGTTACTTATTCCATAATTGCTTAAGGTTTCAGCATTTGCAAAAAAAGTTTTGGAATAAAATTTGTCAGTAAAATATTTAAAAAATTATTTTTGTGATATTTCCTATCAGAAGATTTCCATGTTTATGTGCAGTGTTAATTGTAAGTTACCTCTGTTTTGCTAGATTTACATTCATTCCCCAGGAGCAAATACAGAAAGGAAAAAGAAATAGTGACTGACAATGGCACAAGCTCACAGGCACCTGGTAATTTATGTGTGATGTCTCCCCTTCTGAGCATAGTGTTTATATTATCTTTCAAATTACTTTTGTCTGGGCTCTTAAATTTTGTAGACTATATGAGGCTAGAGATTATTCTAGTAGACAAAGTGAATAAATTGGAAAACAAATAAAGAGAGAAATATTAAGTTTAAAAATGTAGAGATTAAGAGAGACAAGTTTACTGAGACAAATGGATGTCACGGGAAGAGCTACAGTCCCACATAGCAGCTTCAAAGTCGTTCCTAAAATCTTCTGTGCTACCAGAAAAGATACAAACTGTGGGGAGTTGGAGAATCTCTGCAGAGCAAAGAGGTATCACATTGAAGGCGTGAGACTTCTTTTCTCTGTAGACTAAGAAGATGATTTTCCTATTGCAATCTACCCAAGTAAACTCAGTGGCAGGATGGGGGGAAATGGGGGGAATATATGCCAAGCAGCATCAGCAATTTAGGAGGAGAGTTGCCATTTCACAGAAATTTTGTGTGTGTCCAGCTCAGTGGAACTCTCATCCCAGAGACAGTAAGTACTGTCTGAAGAAAAACAGATAGTACATTCTTTATCAGATTTAAAAGCGACTGCTTCAGTGTGTATGGAACAACATGTCAAACCTGTTACTGTGAAGAAGACAGCAAATTGGGGAAAAAGAAAGAAAGAAGAGTTTAGGTTAGACTGGAGTTAAAATGACTTCAACATATAGGTCTTCCACAATATAACATAGGAGATCACATACTAATGAACAGTAAATATGTTGACTTTTACTATGCTTAAGTCCTGATGCACATATGTTGTGCCTATGTCTGTTAGCTAGAACCCTAGTCCAATGGTTACAAGGCTGAAGTCTCTAGCTTTTGAAAAAAAATCATGCTCAGTCTTTGCCCAGCTAAGTAGAGAAACCTGTTTATTTTCAATATTGGACAGTATTCTGAAATTCACTGTTGATAAAGAAACGGAGTGATTATATCTAGCTATATTTACCACATGTAAGAAGCTTATTACTGCTACACATTTTATGGTATCAAACTTTGGATAGGAATCTCTCGATCTGTAGCATTTCACCTGGAAAAGTCTATTAACACTATTAATGTCTGCCTTTTCTTCTCTCCCACCTTCTCTCTTTTGGACAATTTATCAAGTTTCATATACTGAGATAGAATTCATTTTCCAAGACACATGTTCCCCAAAAATCCAGCTCTTCCCTTCCTTACTGTCTAACAGAGAAGCTTACTCTGAAGTCGTGCATTTGTTGGTACTGAATATCTCAAATGAGGTATGGGACCAAAAGCTTCCTTGTGCTTTACATATGACTTTCTTCTAGGGTGCCATTCCATGTTGGGTGTAGGGTATCTTGTAATGGCACACTTTCATTTTTGACAGCATATGTTGTTGCCGTATCAGCATCCCCAGTGCAAAGTGCATGACTAAAGTGCTATCCTCTGAGCTTTTTACTTCTCATCTCAAGGAATATATCACACAGCTAACATTTTATCCTCACGGGCTAAAGTCTGTGGCATTTTAACATTTTATAAGATTTCTACTGCAATGTAATATGTTTGCTGAAGTTCACGTTTTTAGCACCGTTGCGTACATTAGTGGCCCCCTAAAGTCAGATGCTAAGGTCGAAGTTCAGTTTATGTCTGACTGCTGAGTAGTATTTGTCCTCTGAAGAAAACATAATCACCAGCATGATCTCATGTACTATGTATCCATCATGTTAACACTTTTCCAGCATCCTTATCTCTGCCTCCAGGAAACTGTGTTTATGATGTTCTTTCATTATCCCAAAGCAAATGTGGTGAAAGGTGAGAGAGTCCTTGATGAGACAGAGCACACAACGGAGCTCGTGTTGAACTGATACGCAGGATGCTACACAATTTACTAAGTAGGATTGTGTCTTGGGGCAATTATTTATTTAAACTTGTGTGAAGACAGTAGCTTACAGATATTAGGAGGCTTATTTTCAACAGCTCTGCTAGACATGAGATTGGATAGCCTCAAACTATTGCAAGGCAGTTTTGCATGCATTATCACTGTTGTACAGACTCTGGGCTTCCTATCCTTTACCAATGATACAGTATCTAGTAAGCACCTCATGACGGCTGGACCTTACCTACAGAAAGAGTATGCTAATAGGTTTTCTAGAGTTCTTGATATATGATTAAAAATTCCTCAGAATCAAACATTTGTCACAATAGTAGTATTAAAAAGATACTCTTGGCTATTATATCTTGACGTACTAGGCAGGAGGCTGTGATCATGCACTGAAAGGATATTTTCTTATAATTCTTATTTTAATGGACATATGATTTCGAGAAAAAAAATCTCTGAAATACCAGGACTGTAATGGACAGAACTAGAACAAGTGTAAAATAATCTGACAGTTTGTTTGTGTTGTTGCACCTGGCAGAAAGATTTTTGCTTCTATTCATCTACCAAAAATACTTTAATGTTGAGGTATGCCAACTGTAAGCACAATTTTCATTGGCAAATTTAAAAACTTCTTATCTCACCTTTTTTTGGAATATCGTTGTCTCATCTTCTTCTCAATATATGCACCTAATATTAACTTCATTCTCTTTCCTCTCAGTGTAATTAACAAATAATTAAAAGAATAAATGTACGCTATTTTAGCTTGTACATTTTTCCCATAATTTTTCATCTATATATCCATATATAACTCCATCTATGTCCTCTATTCATCAATTCCTATCATCTCATCACCTCATACAATAATAAATTTTATCATTACAACATACCTAAGTTTGAAAATGGATTATCTGAGCCCTTTACCTAGAGAAGGGATAGCAACATGGAGAGACAAAGTGATTTTTTACGAAGGAATACTGACTCTGCAGCCGCAGAAGGGTTTGAATCTCAGTTTTAGGTTACTGGATCATTGAATTAATACTCTCTTTGCCATTTATTTCCTGCAGTGCTATAATTTCACTGAATAATGAATATAATATACTAGAAAAAAAATTAATCATATCAGACTTTAGTTTGATTTAAACTCAGAATAGCTGAAAAAAACCTGCTTAAAAGCATTAAATTGCATATGAATAGAGTGACTTTAAAAAAAAATTTTAAAAGAGGATTCATAACTATGAGAGGATAGAAATGTTATTAGAAGTGCATGTAGGCAACATTGAAAGTTTAGTAGTATTCAGAACAAATACTTTGATTTTCAGCTCTATCCTCTTCTACCTCATTTATAATTTAGGATTCCATCAGTCTTATTTTGTAACCACATGCATCTTCAGTTCCTATTGTGAAAGGGGCTGCTTTCACTGTTCCGTTGAAATCTTGCCAACTGCTCACTTATAATGTTCCTGATATTCATTCAGGTAGCTCTGTGACTATTACTGTCACACCTACATCACTTTATAGGAGGTTAAGATTTTGGAGACAGTAATCACTGGACTGAAATTTTCAGATTAATGCTATTCCTGTGGTAGGAGATTCACAGGTGTCATCCGGATTTTGGTTGAGATGGAAGCTGGTACAGTGTACAGTAACATAGCCTGCAGTACTGTCATGCCTAGTGCTGACTACACATATACACAAACATCTGACATAGGTCCCTTTCGACTACGTGTTAATTTTTTTAAAAAAAGAAAATATGTTGAGACTTTTAAAATGCAAATTATCTTCTATCAATAGAGTATTTAATTACTCTGCACAACTATAGAGCCAATTATTTTAATTTATTTTATTTATTTTATTTTATTTTAGTTAAAATAGTATTCCTAATCTGAAGACATGAAGCCCAGAGCTGGGGCTTGAAGTATGACTTCAGCACCAAGAGACTCATGTAAGTTGGCAACAATGAAAGCGATAGCCATGAGCTGAAACATGCTTTGTTTTGACTTCTAGAAGGAAAGGTCTGTGCCTTATCTCTGGAAAGCCTGCAGGGATCCTCTCTTTTTTTTGCTTTTGAATCCCCTATCACTGGCTGAGGGGGAAATTGCTTTTTCAGATCCTATAAATAAATTCTGCTCATGAAATCACGTACTGCAAAGCCACAGAAGAGAGTCCTCCTCCCAAAGGTCAAGTGAACTGTTTGCATAACTTTCACAGCCCTCACCAGCCCAGTAACTGGGTCTCTTAGACCTGGGCATTGTTCCCTGCTATGTTCTGTGGTTCTGCAATAAGAAGGTGAAACTTGATAATATAACAAAGACACGCATGACTTACAACCTTTTACTCCTGCCTCTCAAAATCTCAGAAGCATTCATGATTAATTAGTTGACAAATGTGATTTTTTTGTGCCACAGAATAAGAAAATCTACAGTATCATAGACATTTATTTTGTAGCCTGGAGAGTAAACAGAATTACTATCATTAGGTTTCGAGATATATTTCAGATTACAGTGAGGCTATAGGATTCAATTCTGGTTGCTGTTTTAGAAGGAAGGACACTGTTGAGATTGAAAAGGTCAACAAAATGATAATACTAATTCAAAAGGAAGATGTCAGTGACTGAAGTTGTAAGAAAGGGATTAACCTATAAGCAATTTAGGTGAAATGTGTTTTTAGTACACAAAGGGTAGCTGACACACAGGATGAAGTAAATTGGCAAGGTCAGCATCCAATGAGCTAAGAAATCAAGATGAAAATGGATAACAGTCCCAAACAACATAAATTAAAACAATACCTAGCACTGGGAAAAAGATGCCATAACAGCAACAGATTACATCACTTTGAAAAGCTTAAAAACACAAGATAGAAGTAAAAGTGAAAAGTGCAGACTAATCTAAGTCTGAAAACCATTTCTAGAGGTGAACTGATAACAAGAGAAGGACCAAGATTTAGAGAAAAAGAGAAAATAATCCGACTCTACTGAAAGATACAAAATTAGTTTCGATGTATTTGTATTAATTTATCTAAACAAAGGAAGTTAGTTGGTCATTGCTGCACTCCAGCACTGTGATGTGACAGAGAACTTAAACTATTTCCAGAAAGAGTCATAATATGGAAAGATGTGTGGTGGTCCAAGTTTGAAATCAAAAAAATACAGTACAGAGAGCACCGTACGTCATGGGAATCACAGGAAACTAAGGCAATGCCAACGTTCAGAAAAAGATGCACAATTTACAAAGGACAAAAATCCTTTGGAAGAGCTTGCAAAGTAGAACAGAAAGAGTGAAGACAGCAGCATTAGCCCGGAGGAATTCTTAGAAGAAATGGGGTGTGCTACAGCAGATTTTTCATGCTGTTTGACACAAGGTATTAATTGATTTTTAGAAGCAGATAGGGAAGACGATATTAATTTTGCAGCCATCAAAAGTAATTGGATGAAACTTGGGGTTTACTGTTGTGAGTAAATTCCCATTACGGGCACAAACACCAAATACAAGTCAAAAGTTAGAAAAGGCAGTATTTGTTAAAAAAAAATACCAGGGAAGAATATTCACTTTTGGTTAAGACCAACCCCAAGATTCCTGCCCTCCTGTTGCTCCTAGGAGCTTTCTGTTGGCTACAAGGCAAAGAGAAAATGAGTATTGGGAAAGATGGTTGCTGTATTTATATAACAAGTAGGAATGTTAACAAAATTTCTACAAAGTCTGACACTTGTAAAGAAGAGGAGTTATGGAAGAGATGGGTAGCCTGGATGCATTAACAGTTTGGGAGCAAACATCAGATTCACACCTTCTCAATTCTTACTTTGGGTTGATACTTTTTCCTCAAACTTGTATTTGGATTTTGTTTAGTACATGAGGTATTTGGATGGAAAACACAACAAAATTTCCACAGCGTACATATCATGGTTTACAAAGTGACTGTAACACTTTACAGGAAAAAAAAAACACAGTAGAAAATGATCATCTGGTAAGAACCAACAGTCCTGAGTTAAAGTTAACCAAATAAAACATATATCTGTATAATGGAAATGTCATTTAGGGGACAGAAGTTAAGAAAAGACAAGGTAAGAATGCCGTCTGTTCCTAGAGACAAATATAAACCAAAAGCATTCTTTGGAATTTTAGATTGCCAAAGCAACAGCTCTGTCAAGCAGCATGTAGTATAACATGTGTGTGGCAAATCTTAGAACAAAAAATGTTAAGGTACTTAACTAAAGCAATAAACTTATTAACAAGGTATTATGATGATACTTACGGAATTGTTATCTATGAAAGTGCAAGGTGCTTTAGTGACCAATTGAACATAACTCATTAGTTTGCTAACTCAGTAGTAAATGTTTGAAATCTGGCTAATTCTTTAGTGTATGTGTATTTTGGGTATGACAGGATTATGCAGGGAACCACAGCTGTGATGGCTCATGGCATGACTCTGTGGAGCAGATGTTACTTCTGTTCAGGAGCTCCTGGGGTGGACACAGGCAAGGGATGCCTGTGGTCCCTTCCAGCCAGTGCTTGGCAGCATGGGCACCCTGCCAAAGCATCTGCTGACCTCATTGGCTCACCTCTCACCTTTACCTAAGGTGATAAAAGAAATCAACGTGGCCATGGTCTTGATCCTTTCTGTACTGTGCCTAATTGCAGTAGATGTTGTTTCTACTGTTAAGCCAGTGAGTTTTTTTTATTTTTATCTGTTGTTAAACTGAAGACTGATTCTTTTTTTTTTTGTGCTTCAGTCCTGGTTGACTTCCCGTATAATTGCCTAGGGAACGATGAAGAAGTTTATCATAGTACAGATGTAGGCAAGGTTGCCCAAAAGATGCACCTGAATACAGAACACATCAGAGATGATCAGGAACAAAGAGAAAGCAAGTGACTTTTCTGATGTTGCAGGTCAGGGCAGGGAATAGCATCCTGCTCTTTGAGCCTCTGACCTTGCTCTCTATCTATCAGATTGCATTGCCTCAAAGGCAAGGCTTTCTACATCTTTCTTTCAGATATGGCCATGTGCACCTTTTTCCTTCATTTGAGTTGAAAATAGTGGTTTTCAATAGAAGGTCTTATTTAGAAAGGCGTAAGAAGAAAATTCTGTCAATGACGTAGTATGTTCCACATGACAGTATGTGTTATCACTGTACTTAGTAGATCTTACTACTGCATAAAAATCTCAGTTGAAACACACTGTCAGTAGTGCTGCTTTTTTTTTTTTTAAATTATGGTGTAGTTAAGACAGGAGGACAAAAGCTAATCACCAAAAGGCAGCTCAATTTAAAAAAAAGAACATGCATGAACCTCCATTATATCTACTAAAAAGAGACATACCAAAGCCAAGAAAAAAATAATAACAAAAACCCCAGTCGAACAAATTAGCTATGCTGAATCCTTCCAACACTCTGTCAGATCAGCATCTGGCCTGCATACTAAGGTAGAAGAAAGATGAAACATTGCTGGCACAGTAAGTCATGATTCAAGCTGGTTAGCCAAATGTGAAGAGGACAAAGGATGTTGTTTCCATGGCATGCTGGACATACTAGATCTGATTCAATACACTGGATTCACAGTACTGTGAATCCATGGCGTTAGGGAAGCCTCACTGGTATGAGGATGCCTTAGCAAAGTTGAACTTAGTCTAAACAACCTATGGCTGAAGTGGATTCCGTAAACTTCAGTGTGTTTCAGACTGCTAGGAAAAGAGAAATTCAAGAGGAATATCCTGAGCTGGATGGAGTTACACTAATTGAAACCATCTAAGGATGGGGTGGAAAGGAAAGTAGCTGTCAAGATTCAGGCATCCATGAAA
The DNA here is from genome assembly GCF_000703405.1 of Apaloderma vittatum. Classification (NCBI taxonomy): domain Eukaryota; kingdom Metazoa; phylum Chordata; class Aves; order Trogoniformes; family Trogonidae; genus Apaloderma; species Apaloderma vittatum. Next base: position 57,962 of record NW_009698426.1, on the reverse strand, counting down.
AGTAGAAATTAGGAGCTGAATTGTAATGGACAAATGCCCAGGTCACTTTATTCATGGTTCTTCTATAACTGCTTCAATGGTTTCCTAATTTAAAGCCAACATGAGATAATCTATTTCTAATTGAAACCAGAAGGAAGAATTGGTACTGTACTTAACAGAATGAGCCAGGATCGGACATTTTTGACCTCTTAGATCTGCCATGGATTTTTTATGTGACCTTGGACAAGTCATAATCTTTCAGTTCCTTATCTCTGAATTGAGGATTATATTCCACTGCTTCACAGAGGTGCTGAGGGATAAACATTTGCTTAGATAATGTAGTGATAACACCTCAAATAAAAAAAATAAATTATTAGAGCTATTATCTTCAGGACAAGGATAGAGACCTTGTATGCATTTGTGCAGTATTTACCACACCACCAGACCCATGGTCTTTAGACACTATTATGATACAGAAAATTAATGGTAGAAATAACTGTTTCAGTGTGTGCAAGTAACTTATATACAAATAAGATGGGGATAACAGGTGAAGATGAAGCCCTTCACGCTACAGAGAAACTCTTCACAAAATGTTATTTTAAACAATAGTTGTTGAATCAAAATGGAAAGTTAAGGACACTACAAATGGGAGATTGAAAATTATTACCTTCTGGTAGAATTTTAATAGCTTACTAATTACCCTCATACCAGTTCCTAGTCACCAGCCTGGAAATTCACTGCTGTGGGAATAAAACTGGATTTAACCATTAATCTATTCAAATTTATTCAGGTTCTGAATAGTTAAAAGGATCTGGCCAATTTTTTTTTGAGTGTCCAAAGGACACCACCACAATTGGCAATGGTTGACACATCATAGCTTCTTCAGGGAGACACCTACTACTGGTTGTTTACCTCAGTTACTACAAGGAGCAATTTATATTTCACTTATGGAAGTATACCCTGGATTAGATTTGGGCCTCCTCAAGACAAAGCCTGACTGAGCTAAGTAGATAATGACCTTCATATAGGCAGTTAGATGCAGTGAATTGTACAAGTTAGTTCATAAAACCTATAGAAAATACTCCCTGCTATTAAATTGATGGCTTTTTGATAAATTAAATATAGACATATTGGTTTCTTCTGCATTAAATTATGCAGGACTTTTGCATAATGGGTAGGAAGAAGCTATTTTTCTGTTAATATGGCATGATTCATGAATACTAAATTTGCATTGAAATAAAGGAAAAGGAAAGACACAGTGTATGATAGCTTTAATACATCTAGTGCCTCCTCTCCCACTGAAACAGCTGCGTTTTTCTGTGCTACAAAGATGTCCAAGACCAGGTCAAACCATGAACTTATAAATTAGGCTTTCCCCTTCTTCTTACACCCAGTTAAATCTAACTAGGAGAATCAGAATAAGAAAAGTTGTGGGCAACATTCGTAGAATCATAGAACCATAGAACGTTTTAAGTTGGCAGGGACTTTAGAGACCATCTAACCCAACCTCCATGCCATGGGCAGGGATGCCCTTAACTAGACCAGGTTGCTCAAGGTCTCATCCAACCTGGCTTTGAACATCTCCAGGGAGGAGGCATCCACAACCTCTCTGGGAAACCTCTCTTGGGACCTAATTCGGGAGGGACCTACAACAACGTTTTGTCATTGTGGGTTGTATTGAATAAGAAGGTTCATTAACACTACAAAGAAATGTGCCCTCTGGTATTTTTCTCATTGACTAAATTATTTTTGTACGGAAATTTTAGTATTGCTCTGTAAGGGAAAGTAAAAAAGGATTAGGGCAAAGGCTTACATTCACGAATCAATGGATTATGAAGAAAATTAAAGAGATGCTGTGAAAAATAACTTATTTCTGTAAGGTATTCATGCAGAACAACTTAATATATCTCTACAGGTAGTATATTTCATTTCTTTGTAATGTCAATGATATACTAATGTTCTCAACCTAATTTTAGCCATTTATAAGACATGGGATTTGAATAAAAATATTTAAAGATAAATCTTTGTTTTCAAGATACCTTAGTACTCAACCCTTTCAAATAGCAGTTCCTGGCTCTTCTAGTTTAAACATTGTTTTAATCTCTGCAACACTAATATTAGTGTTTCTGTAACATCATAAATCAAGTAAGTAAAAACCAGAATGAAGCAGACAGCAGATACTTACTCTGGTGATGGAACCTGTCATGATAAATACTAATGCCTCTTCACCAAACATTGTTATACATAGGGATAAAAAGGCAAATCAATTCTTTGCATTTAGCCAGAGACTTTCAGAAAAAGGAATGAGGAAAAGAAGGGCTGAGTAGACACAGGCTGAAGAAGCACAGGCTGAGCTGAATGTCACTAGAAAATCAACATCTCTCTTTGGGTTTTTCAAAAATCTCATGTAAACTCTTTCACACACACACAATTTAGGAAGATGTGTAAGCATAAGCATTGACAAGTTATTCCTCTGCCTTATTGTCAATCAGCAAGTCTCCAGATTAGTATATAACACCCACAACGATAAGACTACCATCAAATGTCAGAAATGTTAAAATTGTAAGGAAATGGTGTAAATAACATGCATATTGTTTCCACATAAGTCCGGTTGCTTGCGTAATTCTTAATAAAATTAACTTCCTGTTGAAAAATTTAGAAGTTTGATTCTGGTAGATTTCTGTCTTTGTAGCCTCTTCACTCTCCATGCCACTTTTTAAGGCTTGTTCCCTTGTTCTGAAAAATAAACTCGTTTTTTGCTTTTCCTTGGAAAATGCAAAAGTCTTACCCAGAAGAACTCTTTGCAGAATGCGTTTCAAATAAATCAGGAAAATACTCCTATAATGGTCTTTGAATGACAAAACAACTTTCATAGAAAAAATAAACACTATTTTTTTCCACAGTTTTTTGTTGTCTCTGTGGAAGGTCTCAGTTGTTGCTTTTGTCAGTCTTTACAGAAGCAGAATTGCAAATCAATCTTTCATCTTATACATGGTTATTTGGGAGAAAACCTTCTAGTGTGAGGAATCTCTTTTTTTCTTCTTCTACTTACACTCAGTTAATTGCTGATAGACTTTTAAGAGCAGAGAAGAATAAATCCATTGTCCATTAGACAAACTCATTATACTTAAGAACATTTTCAGATAATACGCATTTATTTTATGCAAAGGAGTACTACTGTGAGAGTGTTATGATTTACATCTAACCCAGTACTGAGTTAGCACTAGTTCCTGGGGCAGAAGGAGTTAATCTCACTATCTCTTCTGGCATAAGCTGAGAGAAAAAATACTGTTTTCATCTTTTCAAAATCTCTGCTTATAAGAACTGGAATTGGACTTAACAGGAGTAGATATCTCTCATAAACTGTGAGTTAAAATGCATCTGCAAATATATTCACCAGCAGTACTTCCTTCTACCTCTGTTTAGGAATTTTCCTTGTCCTGTCAAACTGCTCACCCACTCTGCCAGTTTCCCAAATTCATCTATTCAGAAAAACACTTAGGGGTTTTAAAAAAAAAAAGTTAGGCAGTTTTTAACCATTCTGTGAAAGGAACACAACTTTCCCTATGTTAAATGAGAAAAATCAGAAGTTTTAGTCTACAGTAATTGAACATTTTCTGAGCATTTAATCTAGATTTTCATGAAGCGAACAACTTTCAGATTTCGTATCTAATGACTCAGCTTCAACTTTCAGTATTTGGTCTCTGCAAGCCAGTAATGCCTAGACCTGCTGCCCAAAGGAGGACACATGGCCGGTGTCTGAGCAGCCACGGAGAGATTAGTTTGCACTGAAGTTGTAATATTTGTTCAGGAGCAAACGATCTCAAACTATGAGACCAAGTGTACAAAGAAATTAGTCACTCATTCTATATCTTGCTTTAGAAATAACCCAACAACATGCCTGAATGACCTTACTCATTTGCTGCATTAACTCCTTTTAGCGATCAGCTATTGCCGTCCCCTGACCTGCCCCGACTACTCTATTAAGTCTGGGGCAATCTCCTCGTAAGACAGCGTGTAGCTGGTGAACTGTCACCTCCAGCACTTTACCACATGAATGCAAACTTCACTCGGAAACTCCACTCCTTTTATATCCATATCCAGCCATCATCTATTCATGCTCTGTCAAAATTTCTTTTGCATTTGCAAATTTTTGTTGTAAACTCCTAGATAGGTTTAGGAATCTCTAGGGTCTCATTTATACTCCACAGTGCATTGTGGGGTTTTTCTTCATTACATTTTTAAAAGATCCAATCCCTAGAGAGTAAGGTCACAAGACCCACTAACTATTGTGTTTAGCAATACAAAGACAACACTCTTTTCTTATAAAATTCAGCAAAGCTTTAGTCCAGGAGATTTACATACTGAAATCCCTTGGCAATAGAATTCATCAGCCCCTGGAATTATTAGAAATGAACAAGGGCATGTGTTTATCAGGGTGTGCTACATCTCTTTTTTGCCCTGACAGACTTGCTCTATAACAGTTTAATTCTCATTGTTAGAGAGCCTACAGAGTGCATCAATCATATATCATTTAAACCAGAGCTGAAAAACAAAAAGGAGAGACATTCATTTATTTCAGGGAGGGCTGGAAAAGTGGCTTTTGCTGCTCTGTAAGTCCTGTTCTTTTAATATATCCAGCACTATTAATACTGGCAAAGATATTTTGAACATTTTAAGGATAAAAACAAGGTCTTTCCTTTCTTTAAAAGGAAACAATTTCTTTTCTCAGCAGCATACTTGAATTCCCATGCCATAGTTCTGCAAAGTATCTTAATACACATACAAGCAAAAAAAAATTGATCTTTAAGAACTAACCAAGGACTTGATGGTTTTCTGCAAAGTTAGCATCATCAAGAATAGTTTTATATTTAATTTCATATAACTGTTCTTAGCCTATTGTATTCATTTCTTAGTACTGTAAAAGCTAGTAGGAGTATAGATAATAGATTTTGGATTAGGAATTGCTCTCTCAGCTTCACAGTTAATGTGATGCCTGCTATCATGCTGTTTTCTCAGAAATTAAGAAGGTTAATTTTTCTCTTATTTACTCAAGGTTTATACTAGCATAATACTATACAAGTAACTGAAAAAGAGTCCTAAATAGCTCAACAGCCAAGTGGAAATATACCACAAAAAAGAATTCAGAGTTGTGCTTCAGATTTCAAAATTGTTACCACATGCAAGGGCCCACCCAGAAATCAGGACCCCCACTGCAGAATGCTTTGTTCATTCAGAGCCTAAGAAACTGCCTTTACCTTGATATCAGTTAATTCATTATCTCAGTCATAAGTGCTCTGAAACTCTAAGTGTTGTCATTACAGAGCTAGGAAACAGAGGTGTGGGAAGATAGACAGACATCCTAATTTAGTACAGAAAATAACCATCAGCCAAGACTCCTAGGATTCCATTCAGCCTATAACTAGGTCTTAAAAGAAGCCAGAGGTAGCTGTAGGGGCGGGTAAGTACAAGAGAATGCCAGTTCTTCCTCTGTATTTTGATCAGCAAGGAACTATATTCCCATTTCCTCGCAGCCTTAGCTGGTCCCTCTTAGCTGCTGCACTTTGAGCTCCAGCACACAAAGTGAGATGGAATACTTTGGTACCCAGCAATACTCCAAATCTTGTACTCTCTGAACTTATTTGCTTCATGAGGTTCACCTAGGCGAGACAACATACGCTTAAATAAAACCATATGGTCAATTTTTTTCTGCTGTATCTTGTAAAATTCAGTAACATGGCATACAAGAATTAGTCAAAAAAGACTTGTGGTTTCATCATTTTCCAAGCTCCATGACGTTTTCATGCTTTGATTTTCAGAGACCATATGTAGCATTAGAGAATAAAGAAGTTTCTCAGTGTTTAACCCCTTGCATTACATACTAGCATACATCTTTTTTCTATAGACTCCTCCATTAATGTCAATCTATTGAAGGTATTTACATAGAGAAAATACACCAGCATGTGTACACACTATCCCACTGTTTAAATACTGAAAGCAGTGACGATTTTCCTGAAGAGCACGATCATTGTGCAACCTTATGAAGGAGGATCTGGGGAACTACAGGCCTGTCAGCCTGACCTCGGTAGCGGCGAAGATTATGGCGCAGTCCAGAGAAGGGCAACAAAGCTGGTGAAGGGTCTGGAGAACATGTTTTATGAGGACCAGCTGAGGAAACTGGTATCACTGAGCCTAGAAAAAAGGAGGCTGAAGGGAGACCTCATCACTCTGTACAACTACTTGAAAGGAGGTTGTAGCCAGGTGGGGATCAATCTCTTCTCCCAAGTAACAAGTCATAGGACCAGGGAAAATGGCCTCAAGTTGTACCACGGGAGGTTTAGGTTGATATTAGAAAAAAATTTCTTACTGAAAGAGTGGTGAGACATTGGAATAGGCTGCACAGAGAAATAGTGGAGTTGCCATCCCTGGAGGTGTTCAAAAAACATGATGTGACACTTTGGGACATGGTTTAGTGGCCATGGTGATGTTGGGTTGACAGTTGGACATGCTGATCTTAGAAGTCTTTTCCAGTCTTATTGATTCTGTGATTCTAGGTTTTTCCTGGCTGCCAGTCTGTAATGTTTTCTGAAGATGAAGCTGAGAAGAAGCCTGTTAGAAAAAGTAGAAGCAATCTTGCTGCTTCTACATTAGGCAGTCAAAACCATCTCAGGTAGTCCATAATATATTACCAAATAAGTGCAATAGAGGAGCACTGATTCTGTTTTTAAAACATGACAAAATTACATAAAAAATTACAAATCTTGGAGAGACCTACAATAATGAAGTTGTGGCCATTCAGATGTTCAGACTGGTAGCTCGATTTTCCCAGTATCAGGAATGATAGCTGCGATATTTGGCTGGCAATCACATCTCCATTTCTGGCACTTTTGTGCAGCTCAAGGGAAGTGGTAACATGTAACTATGCAACTGGAAGGCCCAGTATAGCCAATGCTTAAAATAGATTTTTTTATGGCAAAGGATCAATAAAAAGCTGCATCTTATGCATTGGATATCATCTCTTTTCATGAACCTTTTTTGTTTCAGAGAAATAGCCTCATTGATGTCTATGTGCCAACATTAATAATGCTCCTGTAGCAGTGGAAGTTCACACATGGATAGATAGTTAAGAAAGGAAAGAGGCAATGGATAATAAATAGCAAAAGAATAAATGAAGGCGTAAACAGAGGCTAAGGACAGCTGGTATAGGTTTACTTGGTTGGAAGAGCTGGACTCCAAGAATTCTTTGATGAAGTGAATATTTAATGGAGAAAAAATTTGTATTGTATTCATAACAACAGGACATTGTTAGAACTCAAAATGCAGCTGATTATTATTCAGACACTAGTTCTGACAATTGTATTTTGGAGGTGCCAGAATACCAAATGTAAAGACCAAAAATTTTCCATGATCAAGAGAACGGTAATATTTTCGTGTACCTCAGAGAAGTTAAATAGGAAGGTGAGTAATGATATGGGTTTTTTTCCTGTTGACTGGACAAAAATATCTTTTACAACAAGATTTAAAGAGTCAGGATGTTCCGGTTACAGAAATGTGGGAATTGAGTGAGTAGAGACTGTTCCATCACGTCAAACAGAAAAACAAGGAAGCAAAATATTTCCTCATACTTTTCTTATGGAACTTGCCTTTAATTCAGTGGGTTTTGAGTTTTAAAATTTACAGAACCCTAGGAGTTTTTCAGTGAAAACAGGAACTTTTGTGTAGTGAATATAGTAAAATATGATTGCTTCTCCAAGTCACTTGCTACTAGAAAAAGTTCACATACCCCAAAAGCTAAATATGTCTGATTTAAAAAATGCTGGTGTGAGGTATACATTTCTTTAGTCCAGAACGTTCAAGTTAGTATTAATTATTCCAGGCACTTGCAACAGAAACTTCTGAACATTTACTGGTATAAAAATCTGGGGGGGGGAGGGGGAAAAGGGAGTAGGTCTCTAACAACCCTGGTTACAGCCAGCTATGTGTAATAAAGTCTTTAATTAAGCAGTGCAAGTGATCTCTATGAGCTCTTTTGGGATGGGAAGGTGAGAGAGTGAGATTACAACCCACAGCACTAAATCAACACGAACCATTAAGGGCACACATGGTGCAAGTGGAATTCAGTAGAACTTTTAGACATCTGAGGCCAAATCACTCCCATTGCTATAAAAGTTATCCCTTTAAAGGATGGGAGTAAAGGTCGTAGTAGCTTATGCCAAATATAAAAATGAGAACTAGAGACAGGAAACAGTGGTCAGATGTAATAGAGCTTTAACCCTGTTTTATGTCTGCTTTGGGCCTTCCGTTTGTCCAGGCACTGCACACCGGACCTGCTTTGGCCACATTAGAGACACTATAGGCTCATTTTTTAACAGCCATCAAAACAACTGTGCGGCAGCTGATAAAAAGCTGTGTGCCTTTGCTATATGGTATATTGCAATGGATCCTATTTGTTAAGAATGAATTAATGGGCATAAATAAGATATTTATAGCTGCCATACTCCAATTCTGTTCAGATATTTACAAGTAATTAATTAGAATTCTTATCATCCGTATGCAGTAACAAAACATAAAAGCTCTCATTTCTCCAAGATGGAGTAAAGTTAGACTAGCAGAACCAAGAAACAGGACAAAGTTTCCAGCCGTGCATTTCCAGCTAGAATGAGGGAAAGTCTGTTTGGCTATGTGCAATGAACACTGGCTACTTAAGCTAGGATGAAAATAAAAAAAATAAAAACAACAAAAAAACCCCAAATAGAACACTTGCTTTACAGTCAAAGTTAACTGAGAGCTTAAATTTAACAGAAATTCTATACCTAGAAAAAGAAAATCACGACAGGACAATGAATGTTCAAGATGTTTTTGCAAACCTTCTACTAATAAATCAATTTTTGGAAGTATTTTGTTGATGATGAAAATGGGAGAAAACTGAAATATTGCAAAGAACTGAAGAAGACAGACACTGAAAAACTAGGAAAAGAAACTACAAACAATATCGAATTAAAATGTTATAACTTTTCTACCTAGTTCACAGCACAAATGTAAAGACATAGTAACAATTTTCAATGGACATAGTAACATTTTCCAGTTCATTGCATATTCCAGCTTTCAGTGGTTTGTCAGCTATGCAAAAATTCATCTGGGCAAAAGTGTATTTACTGTGTTCACCACGAGGTCTGAATCTTGGGAAATAAAAGCTGTCCCTATGGCTAAAGAAATATCATATAAGAAAAAAAAAATACCATGTCTTTTTCAGCTAAAGATCTTTGCATATATTACTCACACCATTCAGCAGTCATTAGAGAGCCTAAGAGAAATCCATGTCTCATGTGCAAAGCCCAGACACACATCCCCACTGCTCTTACTTGGTATCTGAGGACCATTGATTTCTTCAGGTGAGGAACTACGTCCAAGTGAGAGGTTTTCTTTATCCAGCAGAGATTCCTATGTACATTGCTTAACTTACAAACCGTAACCCCAAAGATCAACTGAGTCTTGAGGAGACTAACCAGGAAAGCAAGGTAAGACTTTCCACAACCTGCCTTACGGGCAACGGAGGTAGGAAGTGAATTGGCATTGACTTCCAACTTGCAGAAGCAAGCTGTTGACTTTCGAACACAGTTTCATCACTGAAATACATGAGAAAATAATATAATTGTGGATTTATTTTATTCCCAACTATCTTGCTAGAAACACCTTCCCTGCAGCGGTTAAACTTCTCACATCTTCTGCACCATATTTGACCTATGAATAAATGCATAAAGATTCTTTATATATTAGCAAATTCCTTAGCTTTTAAAACAAGTGATATTAAAATCACTCTTATTCACCTGGGAAAACTGAGGAAATTATTATAATACAATCATTACATCTGGTATTGGGGCTACAATACATTTGCTGCAAGATGACAGATTACTATTTAACAGATTTTGCACACTAGGAACTGCTGCTTACTTAATATCTGCAGGTGCCATAATCATGAGAGAGAAACTATATTTCTACTAGTCCCTAGCATTATAATGTAGCATTTATCTACAGTATAACCAACAAATGCAGAAAGTATATCAATGAAAATGGTCCACATTAGTACTATACCTGAAAACATTTATTCTTTTGATCAAGAAAACTAGTCTATAAAGAGAAATGTTATCGATCTTGGATTCAGCATAGTATTGTTGTGCAAACATTTTATGAATATTTGGATTTTTTAAGTGAAGGGTATCTTATTTCCAGTGTTGCTATTACTAGCCAGTTGCCATTAGGTTAACTTGTTTCCAGTGTCTCCCTTTTTTGCAAGAGTGGTAGCTCAGGGGTGAAAAGGACCCTTACATTAACAAAAAGCACTCTCAAAGGAGGTGGGGAAGATGGGAGAGTAGAATGGTGATGGGCTGAATCCCAAGGAGCCACCAAGTATCCAGCAAGACATAGGCAAAGGTTCTCGCAGAGGCAGCCTGACCAAGAAGGTAAGCCACTCATAGGAGAGATGAAAGAAACTATGAAGAAGTGGTAGACCACAGGGCAAAGCAGGCATCAGCGCAGACCATTCCTTGGTTTGAAGTGCATTTGCTTCTTTAGAATTTGCTTCTAAATACGTGTCTTGCTTTAAGAAGGTAATTTAGGAGTTACTTATCATGAATACTGTTTCCAGGGTGGTGGAAAAGCTAGAGACAGCAAAAGCTGACTTAGGGTTGCTAAGACAGCTGTGATAAATCACAAGGGACTGCAGGCTGTGCATGGTGGAATGGAGTGTGAGTCAGCTAAGAGGTGATGGATGCCTGAGGTTATTTATTCTGGAGGATACCAGGGTGAGCTGGAAGTTCAGTTATCCCTGTGACTGCAACAAATCCTCTGATTAATAAAGTTTGTATTTCAAGTCAAATGACATTGAAAAGCCAATAGATTTTATACTTTCCCCTCCTCCACATTCTTCTGCCCTCTTGTTTAAAAAGTAAATTGCCGAATGTAAATATACTGAGAAGGTAAGTAGCAAAGCATCACCACAAACAGGGAGTTTATTAACTAAAAGTTAACACAGTACACAGTAGTGAAAACATCCAGTTATCTGAAACAGCTATCTTTCTAAGATTAATGTGAAGAACACCTTAAAAACAGGTAAAATTTATCACTCAAGTTGCCTAATACAGACTACTTTCGGTCTCATGACTTTTATTTTGGCTACATGTTACTTTCCAATGTCAAGAAAATGAAGATGAGTTTGAGAATGAGTTTGATGCTGGCTGGCATCCAGGTGCCCATACAGCTGCTCTATCACTCTCCCTTCTCTGCCAGACAGGGGAACAAAATATAACGAAGGGTCCATGGTTTGAGATAAGGACAGGGAGATCACCCACATCTACCATCCTGGGCAAAACAGACTCGATTTGAGGAAAATTAGTTAAATTTATTAAAGAACAAATCAGAGAAGAGCAGTGAGAAATAAAAACAGATCTTAAAAAGTAACACCTTCCCCCCATCCCTCCCTTCTTCCCAGGCTTAACATCAATCCCAATTTATCCATTTCCTCCCCTCAAGCCGTGAAGGGGGAAAGGGAAAGGGAGCTGCAATCAGTTCATTCAATGTCACTTTCACTGCTCCTTCTTCCTCTGGGGAAGGACTCCTCACTCTCCCTCTGGGCCGTTGTGGAGTCCCTCCCATGTGAGACAACCTTCACACACCTTTCTCCAATGTGAGTCCTCTCGCGAGAGATAGTTCTTAACAAACTGCCCCACTGTGAGTCTCTCCATGGGGCACAGTACTTCAGGGAGAAACTGCTCCAGTGTGAGTCCCCACGGCAGCACAAACTTTCTCACAAGTGACAGTTCTTCACAAGCTGCTCCAATATGAAACCTTCCCATGCGGTGCGGTAATTCAGGAGCAGACTCCTCCAGCTTGAGTCCCCTGTGGGGTCACAAGTCCTGCCAGCCAGCCTGCTCTGGCGTGGGTTTTTCTCTCTCCACAGGCTACAGACTCTGGCAGCAACCTGCTCCAATGCGGGTTTCCCACAGGACTACAGCCCTCTTCAGGCATCTACTCAATCCAGCGTGGGGTCTTCCACATGCCACAGGTGGACATTTACACCCTGTCACCTACATGGGCATTGGGACAGCCTGCTTTACCATGGTCTTCAGCACGGCCTGGGGGACAGCTCTGGCACCTGGAGCACATTCCCCGCCCCGTCCCCTTCTTCACTGACTTTGGTGTAGTCTCACTTCTGTCTCTCTCTGCCAGTTGTGTGGCGAAGTTCTGTTTTTTTCCCAGTTTCTTAAATATGTTTTCACAGAGGTGTTCCTATCCTATCATTACTGACAGGCTCAGCCTTGACTAGCCACAGGTCCGTCTTTGGAGCCGGCTGGCATTGGCTCTATCAGACTTAAGGGAAACTTCTAGTAGTTTCTTGCAGAAGCCACCACTAGAGCCTCTCCCTCTCCCCTCCACCGAAATCTGACCAGGCAAACCTAATACAGTGAAGTTCTGGCTCTTGATGTTGTTTAATTACTACATTAAAAAATAATTGTTATCTGATGCCTACTGCAACTGCGAAACCAAGTCAACTCTTCAAAGGCTCAAGTAAACATCACATTATAAAGCAGAAAAACCAGAAGGTAACTGTGATTAACAGGCAGTTTGCAGTCTCAATAAATACTCAAAAAAATTAAAAATCACAATTTACTTTTTAGTAGTAAAGAGATTTGTCAGAACTCATTGCTTCAACAGCATGCAGAAGCTTGCAGAAACAAAGAAACAGTGATTCTTCAGTTATAGCTGTAGCTCAAGGTACTGCTCTTTTAGCATTTATTTATTTAATGTCCTGAAGTCACTGTTTTTATTTCGCTGTTCCCCAATATCGGATGAATTGAAAGTGGTGGCTGAGAACACAGATCACAATCGGTATTTTTTACAGCACCTCAAATCACTAAGCCATCCTGATTCACAGAGGAATCAAGCTGTTATTACTAGTCACAGGCAGCAATTCACACACTCCCACACTGATGTGGTCACTCAGGGCCAGGTGGCCAGAGTGGCAGCTGAGAGGCCAAACCCCACTGGGGTTGTGGTCTGGAAGGTCAAGCTGTGTGACACCACCCACACCAAAGCAACTGCTGACTTCTTCACTATATGCTTTCCTTTACATTGCCCTCTACAGGGCTATAAGGAAGATGTAAGGGAGGCTAACATTTTGAAAAGTTGCACAAAATTTAAGCGTAAACAAACTTTAAACACGCCTATTTGAACATTTCCTAGAACCCTCCAAAATCCATGCTGTTTGGTTTGTTTCCCTTGCAAAATGAGCAAACTGACCAACAGTAGAAAGAGGAACAACAAAAAAAAAAATCCACAACAAAATTACCGCTTATTTCATACAGTTAGAAGAATTCCAGCCATCTCCAATGTCTGAGTTGTCATTTACCAGAAGCTCAGCAGGGTAAAAGCATAATCTCACTCAATCCTTCATATAGCTGGTTGGAGATTTGTGTGGTTTTTTTAAGAGAGGATAATGCAGGGAGATAAGTTACATGTGTTCAATGCCGTATAGTAAGTTGCTACTGATTAGTGATCTTCTGTAATGGTAATGCAGCATGGTCTTTGGGGGATTGCAATTGATCTCTTTTGAAGATAAACAGTGTGCCCCTTCACTGACCCAGCCTCTGAGACTGCAGAGTGCACTGACAGTAGTGGTTGAGAACAACTTTGAAGACACTTTTAAAACCATGTTAAGAATTTAATTCATATTAAGGCAGTTTTCAGTGAGCAATGTCTTGTATTTCTGAGTTTAGAAGTGTTGCATTGTTATATCAATGCTACCTTAGTTAACAGATAAGGGCAATTTTACATCCTAGGTATCTGGGTCTTTTAAACTGATAATTATAGCAGTTGCAAGTTTTCACACTGACTGCTTGTTCAGTTGTGTGAATCCTTTCCATGAAATCAGAGAAATCTTGGCTGTGCCATTCCTCACAAGAATTCGTTTGCATTCATCTTAAAAGTTTCGGTGAAGGGGACTCTGCTAACGTCCTGGGCATTCATTTCCATAGCTTAAGCAAAGAGATCTCTGCATCAGAAATGGCAAACACAGTAGTCATAGTTACTTAGATATTAAGAAGCAGCCACTTGCTTATACTACAGAGGACATATATGCCAAAGCTGAACTCAGCTGCAGAGGGAAGAGGCACATTCTCAGTGTCAGGGTGAACACATGCCGAGAACTCCTTTGTTCTTTGTGCCCCTCAGATTCTGTTAGTTCAACCCTAATGATACTGACAGAATTAAACAAGAAAATCTTCCTAGTCCAAGACCGCCTAGGTCAAAAACCGTGGTAAAACCTTAGGTTTCACCTGCCATTTTCTCGTAACAGAGCACTGGCATAGGCTGCCCAGAGAGATTGTGGATTTTTCTTCTCTGCGAGCTTGTGGATTCTTCTTCTCTGGAGACTTTCAAAACCCACCTGGACGCATTCCTGTGTGGCTGCCCTAGGGGATCTTGCTTTGACAGGGGGGTTGGACTAGATGATCTCTAGAGGTCCCTTCCAACCCCTAACATTCTATTATTTTATGACAAGCTTGTATTTATCCATTACTAATTTACAGTCCCATAGAATCTCTCTAGTTGCTGACTCTCTCCAAAGTCCTGTCCTACTGTTAATAAGGTACTATTCCTTCAAGCTTCACCATCACAACTTCTACCCAGCAATTAGATGTCAATAAAATGTCCAGAACAAATAAAAAACATTGTGATAACAAACATGAAATTTACTAATCTAGGTTAAAAAAAGCAAAGCTGTTCACAAACTTCCCTATAATTTGCTAATAAGTTCCTTATATGCAATCAAAATTCTATATGAAAGCCTGGTTTTCCACAGCCAGATCCCAATGAAGACAACATTTGGTTATGAATTATAGACCATCCCTATTTTACACAGCACTTAAAAGTTTTCCTGACTGAAGACGGACTCCTGAAACATTCAGAATTAAGAGATCTTTAAGAGAAAAAAGTTGGATCCAAGAGGCTGCAGAGCTTACAGGGCACTGACTATTTGTCTGTTGTGCTTATTTCTGATTAAAATCCTTTCAACTAAGCTATCTAAGCTCTGTTTTCTCACCATACTTGGTTAGCTGAGATACACAGAAATTTACTAGAGATAATTTTTAATCAATCTTTCTCAGCACGTAACTGCAATTCCTGAGAAAACACATTTTGTGAGTGTTTTCAGCACAGAGGGGTTCTGATGCAACTCCACTTATCTTTTCCTTTATAGGTGCCACTCATTTAAAGAACTTTATGTGTTCTGCTGCCAACGAAGGTAGTAAAAAATGAGCACAAATTTACATGCAGGAGTGTAGTTTGCCAACTCACACTCAAGCATACTTCCAACACTGAGGGACTACGTGTTGATGACTGCAGTGCAGTCAACCCACCTGTCAAGACACAGAGAAGAGTTACTTAAAATAAAGAATGCCCGGTGTAAATCAAATATTGATGAAAGGAGGCCTTAATCACCTGCCTGCAGCTCCAGAAGGCACTGCGATAGTTGATTTCAGACTTATTTACTGAGTTCCTTTCACCTTTTCTCCCTTCATTAATTTGCTGGGAAAAGCTAAATGGATGGATAGGACAGTGTTGCTAAAAGAACAGACATTATTCTAAGTGCTGCCAATTCTGGTAGTCTTGCCATCTACCTTCCTAATTAAATGAAATCATCCTACACATATAGACACTATGCACAATGAACAAAGAACAGTCATGCCACCACAATAATACAAAGATTTTGTATTATTTAACACCAGGATGTGTTTATTCAGTGTTTTACCAGGTGTGTTTTAAACCAGCTGGTTGGTCTTGACCTCTCTAGCCCTTCTTGATCTTGGGAGATTTCACCTTGAGTGCAGGTACAGGGTCTTCAAGAGGAAAAGCTGTCTTTAACTGGGTGGTTTATGTTTGTCTACTTGTTCAGCTCTAATTGTTTGGGGCAGCTAAGGGAGAGAGAGCTTGGAAGAAACCAGATTCACGAACACATAGGGGCACACATTTGCACTCAATTTTAGGGAGCTGGCTACTAGCCAGATGTTATTTTGGCATTGTCTACTGGTCTGAAGAGAAGAGCAAGCATTGCCTTTTTTATTTGTTTGAGGGTGGGGTTTTTTTTCTGGCCTGGGTAAAGAAATGTTCAAAGGCCAGAAGGAAGAGGGAATGGAATGAAAACAGGCATATGGGGAGGGCTGTGAAAAATAACATTACTGTGAAGCTGGGATAATAAACAGTGACCCACAATGGTCATTACCGAGCAGCTACAGAAGCACTGGGAAAAAGGGAAACATCATTCAGCTGCAATGGAGTTTTCAAGTAGCCGGTACTACAGCAGCTGAACATCCGTTCAGATGGTTGGAAGATCAGCAGGGCTTGTGGGGCCCCAGACATTCAGGAGGGTTTTGTATTAAAAAGCTTGATGTCCTCTCATCACTGACAGCAGGAACACAACTGTAGGTTCAGAACATCTGTTTGGTTCCCTCTTCTAAAGCTGACCATAGCCTCAGCACAGAGAACACTTAACTGTTGTCCCTATGTACTTCCTGACTGATACAGGATGCTGTCTCCCACAGCAATAAAGGAAATAATAGCCTCTCATACACATCCAAGTAATAATAAGAAGTACATAATAATAGCCAGAGCCATATGAAATATGCACTTCATGGACCAAAATTAAACTGGAGAAATGGCTAAGCACAAAAGGTCAGGGCTCGTAAACTGAACATAATCTCCTGTGCTTTACACCTCTCTCCCCACAAGCAAATTAAATTTTAATGATTTTTGGAAGCTCTGACTCCTAAATACTGTTTCAAACCTTCTATATGAATGACAGCATAACCTTAAGGTCAGTGAGAGTGGCCAAGCTTGTGTGCTTTTATGCACAAGGTGTTGGTTTATTCCCTAACGTGCACAACAGTCCTGATGGGATGGTGTGAGCAATTAGGATTGAAAGCTTCAGTCAGAGCTCTGGAGACCCATATCTCCACTGCTTCAGTGCAATGAAAGCCTCTCATAGAGCAGAAGACAGGGGTGCTGTGTTCACTTTGCATAAAATTAAATGTCCACACTGACTGTAAGACGTTCGGAGATCTGGCTTGAAGCATTCAGCAAGGGTGACTTATGAATATGTGTTAATAACTGCAAGTCTTTTCCTTGAAACATGTGCATGTTCTTTTTGATTTTTACTTTCATAATGTGTTCACGTGAGTATGTCATATGCTGAGCTGCATTCAGTATCCACAACCTAAGGTGACAGAAGGAGCTTAGGACCTAAAATGGTTTCTAAGATATTTCTTTAGCTTTAGGTGAAGATTCACAGCCTTTGTACAGTCATTAAGCAATTATAGGTATCAAGACGGGACGTCACATAAGCTAGCAACAGTATGAAATTAGTGTGGGCCCTAGCAAAACAAGGTTTAGGGGCCTGGTCTGGTGAAACTAGGGTAAAGAAAAAGGAACTTGGCCTGAAATACCGTACAGACCAGGGAACTGTATGACCTCAAGTGAGCTGCTTGCTCTATTGTGCCTCAGTCAAACCATAGGTGACTCCTTGCACTTAGAATGAAGACAGGTGAAATAGTAACTGCTAAATAAACAATCACCATGATCTGCAGCAGATCTTAAAAGAGATTCAGTTACTCATTCAGTTACTTGAATTATTTATTTGGTTTACATATTTATTTAAAGATAGATTGTTTTCAAGTAAAATAGGGACAAAGATATAAATATTAGCTTAAATTACTTTTTTTATTTTCAGACAAAATACATCTTAAACTGTCCGAGTTAAAGTATTTTTAAAAAATATTCTACACTGATTCAGATGTATTAAAGGAATTTACATGAGAAACAAGTGGGGGTTTTTTTTGCATGCATTCCAAGCATACAAAATCATGGCTTTCGTATGAGGAAACAAACCTTCTAAGCTGGTTCAAACTGCAGCTTTCATGATAAATATTATTTCTACTCTCTACCTGCACATCACTATTCTTTAAGAAAAACTCTACAGTGGTGACTCATTCTTATTTTACAATAGAAGAAACCGAACTTAGTAGCCCCACAGTCAGAAGAAGAGTCTAGACTAAAATTTGTTCCAAACTCTTCATACTCTGACGGTTAGACATGGCAGGAATTAATAGTAATTTTTTTAATTTTTGTTATTTAGAAGTATAGGAAACATGATTGGCAGAAAACAAGAAAGGAAGTGGAGTTGTATACATATAAGAAGTCAGGGGGCTTTTATGTGACTATGGTGATGACAATTGCAGAACAAGCCTCTCCTCACAAAAATCAGATCTTGAGGTCATAATCACACTTTCAAAACCCTGAGCATCACTGACTTTTCACAGCTTTTGTGCTTGCCCATCTGTCATTGCTTCCTTGTATTCCTCGTATGCCAGCAGAATGAAAGGAATAGAAACCAGCCGGGTAATTAACGGAGCCACTGTCTCAGGACGTGCCCCCTTCTGTGGAGTGCAATTCTAATGTATTCTTTAGAGACACACAGTACAGTCAGGAGCATTCCTACACTTTCAGAAATTGTGGTTCACTGCTTCAGTCTACGCTGTACACTTGGTGGGTTAGAGAAACACTTTTTTTAAAAAAAAAAAAAGATAATAATCAAATAAAGAATAGGGAGACTCATGCCATGTAAAGAAATGTATTTTGTCGAAGGACTAACTGTCATTTAGCTTTTCAGTCTAAACACAGACCAGCAGTACATTCTAATAAACTCACAAATAAATAAGGAGTTCCATAACAAACTCCAGAAACCATGTGCTGGAAATTGCTGTACTTGCTGTTTCCAGCCTCTTGTGGAGTCAACGGAAATACTGTATCTCTTTGCATCTGCTTTTATCTGTTAGTTCCTCTTGAACAATTTTCCCTGCACAGATTGTAACAGATACTAAAAAACATGAACACACATGAAAAGCACTTCAAGAACTTATAAGAATCTAGGAAGCAGCAGCTATTCCCCTCATTCACCTCTCATTCCACTGACACAGAAAGGAACCTGGATCCATTTCAGCAGCCTGCCTTACAGTTTTGCATCCTCAGCAGAACCCACAAGCATCCTGAATCAGTTTACACTCCTGCTTGGCCATAACCATTTAATTATAGTTGTTACAGCCCCGGCTACAGTTACAATTGTAATCGTAACTATAATTGTAATATCTCCCTCAGATGCTGACTGATATTCTTGCTCTTCTCTCACTACACCATCACAGAGACTTTTTACTTTTTGACATGTGATGACAATGTGCAGTTTCCTACTGAAAGTCCCAAATATTTTCATTTTCTGCTTGCTCACTTGCAATAATACCGGCACCAAGAGACTACATACCATCACATCAGCAAGCTTTCTGAAAGATGTGCAAGATACTCTAAAAACTCCAGGTAGAGGAAAAACTATCCAAACTCAATCAACTTTTTTTCCAGGATTTAACTCTCTATTGATTCATATGACTCATATTCAATGAAATCTTTAGACTGTGAGAAAGAAATCCTGCATTGGTCTCTTACTTTACGACTCTGGCAATTTCAGTTTTTGCCACTGCCCTGAGATAGATTACAGGCTGTGACTTACTTTCTTTTATGGACTGCACAATTTTTTGTCACTTGTATCTGCGTAAAGATACATTTATGTCTACATGGATTTGAACTGTGAGTTTTGCAGCATGCTACCGTGTTACTCTATCAATGTATTACAAGGCTCAGAATCACACTGCCGAAGGTAGATACCAAATTGAAGTTTTATCCTGAAGGCACAACGCTGGTTTTCTTGAGATGAGAACCAATGTCGAATGGCCCTGCATTCCTCATTGTTACTTTGAGGAAAAGATATAATTTACATAGAGGTACATTCAGACTTTTTTGAGGCATATTTGGTTTTGCTCTTGGTGTAGAAGTGGGCCTGGTAGAATTAGGTAACAATTAGACTTGAAAAAGACCTTTAATGTCATCAATCAAAACAATACTATGATTCAGAGCTTCACTACAATTTGCATTTAAAAATCAAGAAAGGATATCTATTGGTATTAAAAGCCAGGTCTAAACTAGAGTAACATAAACGATATAGGACAGGAGTGATTGTAAAACCAACCCAGATAGACCCTTGAAAAAACAGGTATTGATCAAGACATTGGAGAGAAAGGAACAAAATCCCACAGGATCTATTTCTACTTCAGTTTATAGAATGGTCATGCTATATTCTACATTTCATAAAAAAATAAAGGTTCTTTATAGAATATATAAAATTATACAAAAAACCAATGAGTTCTCAACAGCCATTTGTTTGAGTTCAGTCTTACATTTCTAATTAATTTAATTAATGTTCTACTTTTGCTTTAAGAAAGGTGATATATGACTATGGTATGAAGACAGTACAGATGCACTTCTATTACCCATGATGTGTTACTCATTATGATCGGTTAGGGGAGTCACTGCAAAGACACTATTTACAGGCCTCCTATTCATTTCACCAGAATTTTATAGAAATGGAATGAGATACTTTTCTCTTTATTTGGCACCTACATGAAGGATAGTCTCTCTCCAAACAATTAAATTTCAGGTCCACACCTTCTCAATGAAGATGGATCCTAATTTCAGTGTTTTGGATTATTCTCAGAAGAAGCATTTCTCTCTCTCTCTCTGTTGAATATGTTGAGAGTTTAATGTCCTGAAATAGTCATATACAGCTGAAATATAGGGTGTTTTAACAGCACACACTGTTAGAAGATATTTAAAATTAAAAGAAATGTATGAGACTATATTTCAGGATGGTTTACTTGTACCAAATTAAATACTAAACCTATGCTAGGATTTACGATACATATGCTTTTATAGTCAGTTAACAGCAATGCAACTAAAGGAAATGCAAAGCCTCAGGATTTGAGTGCTAAAGAGTTAGAAAATATGGACTTAAATTTTCCATTAATTCTCCATCTCTATGCTGGTCTTCTAAACATGTATTGTAGGTCATTTTGATCTTGGCCATGTAAAAGAACTAATGTCGAAATTCATTAATTCTTATGCAAATTATACTGATTGCGTGTACCTTGGCATAATTCACAATTGCTTTATTTCTTTACTGATCTTTCCTCTCCAGTTCCTTTAATTTGGAGAATTATTTGACAATTTTACTTGGGGTTGGGTGGTTTGTTTTTTTTTTGCAGGGGCAGGGGGAGAGCGAGCAGGCTTGTCTTCAAACAGGCTTTACTTACAGTAAAGACAGTTATAAAATAGTAGCACTGGTTGTCTTTTAAGAGCATGAAGAAAGCGTAAACCATTGACATATCCACAGATACTTACCTCAGTGAGATTTCACAGAGTGGAGGGTTAGGAGTAACGCACAGTTTAACATAAGCTTTAAGGCAGTTTCCAGGTGAGGCTACAGTCACAGAATGGTTTGGGTTGGAAGGGACCTTAAAGATCATCCGTTTCCAACCCCCCTGCCATGGGCAGGGACACCTCCCACTAGACCAGGCTGCTCAGAGCCCCATCCAGCCTGGCCTTGGACACTTCCAGGGAGGGGGCTGTCACAGATTCTTGAGGTAATCTATTCCAGCACCTCACCACCCTCACAGGAGAATTTCTTCTTAATACTTAATCTGAACCTACACCAGCACCTCACCACCCTCACAGAAGAATTTCTTCTTAATACTTAAACTAAACCTACACTCTTT